>NC_068388.1:29999833-30022928 GCF_023724105.1 Carassius gibelio | reverse complement strand
CTAAACCAACTCCTCTACCAGGTAGATGAGCTCATTAGTGAAAACACCTGTTCTAGATGTAGAGGCAGATCCAAAATCATGGCAGGATTTTTACTTTCTGGTACCTGGACTATACACCTCTGGGGCCCGTTCTTCGTACATCGCTAACTCAGTTAGCTGGATTTGATTGTTGATGATTTGGCGTGATCTTGGATCATTTGGTTCTTCGAAGCTCATCCCGGAGCTGCGGTCATAGCAACAGGTCCGTCAGCTTAAACCTGCTCGGGAGCAGCTTATTTCATTTAAACAGGATTAGATCGCTTCTTTTCAACCAGAACTGAGACTCAAAATATGTCTGCTACCACCGCTACTTTATTACAAGAGTATCGTACTGATCCAGGGACAATAATTTAAAATAATAATCATTAAAAAAATTATTTAAAAATAATATAAAAAATGTTGTGTAGTCCATAACAGCCTACTATAGACACAGCCAGTTTTACTCACTGAAATATTTATTTGTCATAAAATTATTACTTCATAATTATATTAGAGTCTTACACACATGCCATACAGATAATAGAGTCGTGCATTATTTTGAGTGATGATGATATTATAAGAGTGGCTTGATGGAGCACAGGAGATGCAGATAACATGATATTGACCCTTAATAAACTTTCATTAATGCTGTCACGTAACAAATCTGTCCAAATATAAAATGAATAGATAATTTCTACATTGAAATGAAAATGTAAAGACTGCACAACTATTATAAATTGCGAATCTAAATTCTAAAATATTATAATAAAATAAAAACATGCATCTATTATCTGTTTCATGTAGCTATTATAACATTTATGTAGTTTTGTTTGCTTGGCTATTTCCTTATAAAAGTCCAAGTCAAGTTTTTCGTCGGGTGTCGTTTTAAATTATATGATGTCATTACATTGCCGTCTTGCCACCAGCCAATCACTGCACTGCTGATCATGGTTTCGAGTATCGATATATATCCCCTTTTAAGACAACACATGAACGTGCAATTATCTCAGATGACCCAATCCAGCGATACTAATCATACACAACAGGAGTGTTCGAAGAACCCAATTAGCCGGATCAGGATTAGCACAATGATATCATCTTGGATGTGTCATTTGATCTCGGATGTAATAAGCGACGTACGAAGAACGGGCCCCTGGTGTCTATATGTGTGTGTGCTTGACCGTGTGCTTGTGCCACGTGTTTGTTAGCATGTGTGTGTGTGTGCGCGCATGTCCTTAGCCATGAAGATATGATTTGGCAATATTTTCCCACACATCTCTTTTTATTTCAACATGACGTGCTGTCACGTGCTGTGGGGCAGGAATCAACCTGAGCACATCCTCAAATGGATACCAGAGTGCATCCTCTCGCATTGGCCAATAGTAACGATTGTGTCCCACTCTGTGCAGGTACTTAACATGAACATGTGTCTCACTCACTTCAACAATGGTTCCAGGGTAAACCTCATCGTCATATCTGATGACACACCACTGACCAACAATGTCACCTCTATCCCACTGTACTTCAAGGTCTGTTTGTTCTTGGTGCAATGCAGGAACAGCAGAGTTGACTTTGAAGACGAAGGCCTGAGCTTGGTAACACTGACATTGCAGAATCTGCCTTGTTGAACACAGGGATTTGCCTGAAAACAAGTTTATAATTTTATAATATTTATTGCAAAGTATTTTATAGTTACTGTACAATTAGAATATTAAATGAACTGCTGAAAACTATAAGAACATGTAATGAATGTCAACTATGTTACTCTTAGTCAACTGACTGGTAACCTAGTTGACATTTTTGCTGTTTTTAGGGATAAAATCAAAATGGTTGCCTAGCACCAGACACCACATGGCATTTTAGGGAGAGGTTCTTCTAAATATTATATGTACAACTGAGTAAAATTGAAATTCAAAGTTATTTATGAATTCATTGTAGTAACATTGTTGACATATGATAAGTACACATTTGCCCCAAGCACTACTTCAGGTGAAATAACAGAAAATGTGGAGGGAGAACATACCTTGGAGTCTTGCTAGTTTTCTCTTCATGAGGAAATGACATCATGTGGAGCAGATCATGTGATTTGGAAAACACACTCTTCCTTGAGGGGTGTATTTGCTATGGGTAACTTAGATGACAGCGACTTCTCGGACACATATTCAATTTGCCAATTTCTATTGAAAATGTGACATATCGCCCAAAAAGACACATTGTTCACAATTACCTCAACTTAATGTAAATAATATAATTAAAACTGTTTTTGAATAAGTTTTTAAAATGTTTTTTTAAGTAATGAGATTGTGCTTGTAATTCATTTTGGACGGTTATTTAGTTGACATTTTAGGGATATCTAGTAAATTTTTATAAATAAATGATTATTTCCATAATAATTAACTATGGAATTTGTAAAGACAAGATCATGAAGAACACTGAAGACTTTTAAAATTGTATTTTAATAAGCATGTTTGCGAGATAAATCTCATGGACATGAAAACTCCCTCGATTATATATTGACTCTACTGGTGATCCGAAAACTGATGCAAATGGTTCTTTCAACATGTTTCTTTAAAGGATCTGGGTGATCTGGTAAACCAAATGAAAATAACTTCCACCTCACTTGATGTCCTTCTCTCAGAGATTATAAAAAAATCTTTCTCTGAAATTGGCCCCAGTATCCAAGTATTGATAAATTCATCTTTGGATGCTGGATCAGTGCCAAATTGTTTTAAGCATGCTGTTGTTCAACCTTTGCTTAAAGGGGGGGTGAAATGCTATTTCATGCATACTGAGTTTTTTACACTGTTAAAGAGTTGGATTCCCATGCTAAACATGGACAAAGTTTCAAAAATTAAGTTGTACGTTTGAAGGAGTATTCCTCCGGTTTGTCACAAGTTTGGGAAAGTTTTTTTCGAGTATGGCTCTGTGTGACGTTAGATGGAGCTGAATTTCCTTATATGGGTCCTGAGGCACTTCTGCCGGAAGAGCGCGCGCTCCCGTATAGCAGAGCACTGAGAGCACAACAGACTTCACTGATCAGAGCCAGAGCGTCGCCAAATGTCACAAAAGAAGTGTGTTTTTGGTTGCCAGGGCAAGACAACCCTGCACAGATTACCAAAAGAGAAACAGCATTAAGGGACCAGTGGATGGAGTTTATTTTTACAGAGCATCAACGGAGTTGTGCAAGTGTTTGTGTTTGTTCCCTGCATTTCGAAGATGCTTGTTTTACAAACAAGGCCCAGTTTGACGACGGATTTGCAAATCGTTTATTTCTTAAGGATAATGCAGTCCCAACGAAAAAGGGTCACGATCGTGTGTTGGAACCACATGCGGTGAGTAAAACTGCTTCAAATATCTCTGTGTTGTTAACTTAGCTATCGGCGCGCAAGCACATCAAGTAAACAACATGCGATGTCATCAAACTGCACTTTCCACATGTACAGTGTCACAGGTCGGGGGGCCAAGCCGGACTGCACCCACCCCTGAAACCCAGGATCACCTCGGGGAGCGTGCCAGAAAAACCAGACGGACGAGAGTATAAAAAATGAACAAGGTTTTATTTGGTTAAAAGCAATTTAAAAGTTCATTGTTCCTTCTGTGTCTCCCGACCAGAACGGAGCCAGACCTCGGACGCCGGGAAGGCGTAGAGTCGTCGGCAGTTTGTGCCTGTACGGGGCCAGCAAGAGCCAGGGTAGTCTGTCGCCCGTCCCGGAGTGAGAGAGGGTATCCGGGTAAGTAGAGCTCGTGGATGTTTCGGTCGAGACCGGGAAAAGGAATAATTCTCGTGTCCACCTCCTTCTACAGGGTCATCACATGCAGCATTCGGCCCAGAGGATCCTGCGATCTGCACAGCAGAGTAGGTAATCAACAGCAAGTATGCGTTCTTGAATAAGTAGTGGGCTTACGGCTGGGAGAGGCTTCGGTTAAGACCGGGAAAGGAATAATTCGTGTGTCCACCTCTTTCTACAGGGTCATCACATGCAGCATTCGGCCCAGAGGATCCTGCGATCTGCACAGCAGAGTAGGTAATCAACAGCAAGTATGCTTTCTTGAATAAGTAGTGGGGCTTACGGCTGGGAGAGGCTTCGGTTGTGACCGGGAAAGGAATAATTCTTGTGTCCACCTCTTTTCATAGGGACATCACATGCGGCATTCGGCCCAGAGGATCCTGCGATCTGCACAGCAGAGTAAGTAATCAACAGCAAGTATGTGTTCTTGAATAAGTAGTGGGGCTTACGGCTGGGAGAGGCTTCGGTTGTGACCGGGAAAGGAATAATTCTTGTGTCCACCTCTTTTCATAGGGACATCACATGCGGCATTCGGCCCAGAGGATCCTGCGATCTGCACAGCAGAGTAAGTAATCAACAGCAAGTATGTGTTCTTGAATAAGCAATGGGGCTTACGGCTGGGAGATGCTTCAGTTGAGTGCCTGGGTGTGGATTACGGTGACGGTGGTGGGCTCTCGGGGTGGTGAGCGTCCGGCATTAACTCTATGTATCTTCCCCACACTCTGTAACTTCACTTCAAACGATTTATTGTGCAAACACACCACTTCAGACACGGCACACCCACTCTTAGTGCAAATAGAGCCAGCACTCACCCAACGATGACTCCGTCCACTTCACAACGTTATCAGTCCCAGTCCAGATGTATACAATTGATTGAAATCCCAGATCAGGTCTCTTAACTTCCCTCCGATAGCGATGGCGCGGTCTGGTCTTCACTTGCTTTCCAGAACTCACACTCTTTCTGTCCTGAATATCTCCACTCGATCGCTGATATATCTGTTACACAGCCAGATAACCGAAACCCCACAATAGTCTTCAAATACCTCCACACGCCAGCCCAAACGTCCCAGGAATTCACCTCTCCTAGGGGAACACGTCCAAAGAGAAGAACCACACACAGGGGCAAGCCAACCAGGAAGAATAGCCGGGAGAACGAACGACCAAATAGAATCCACAACCCCCTTCATGGTCTCTGCACTTCTCTTTTTATGTGGTTACTCCGCCTCCATAATCCTCTCACAGATCGCCACATCAAACTCCCCACACCAGATGTCAATCTGTCATTAGCGTTGTTATTGCGACATCGGGCGAAACCCGGAAGTGGACCGGTGTTACCGCGACACCGTCCCGAGGGGAACACAAAATTCCGGCGGGACTTAGTTCCGCTTCCCTTTCGTCACCCCGTGACATACCCCCCTGCCAAACCGTTCTAGTCCCTAGAACGCCTTCCAGTCGCCCATTCTCCATAGCGTGCCGGGGGCCGACCTCGGCTCTCCCTCTGGGACCGTCGTGGTGGCGAGACAGGGTCGATGTCCGCAGGCATATCCATCGGGTCTCTGGGGGCCATTTCGGCGGGGACATTTCCCCGTTCTCCTGGGATCACGGCCCATCCTGCTATCCACGGGGCTACAGCTTCAGGCTCCTTTGGCGCCTCCTCTACGGGGCTGGGATAGTTCGGACAGGGGCGGATCATGTTCCGATGGACCACTCTAGCGGGCCCGGCTTTTCCTTCGGGCCGAATTGTATATACTGGCTGTCCAGGCCGCTGCTGGCCCTCGACCACGTATGGTGCATTCTCCCATCGGTCACTGAGCTTCCCCTTCCCTTGTCGCCGGTTGTCCCTTACCAGGACCCTTTCTCCTGGGAGAAGGGGGGCTTCCCGAGCCGTCCGGTCGTACAGCCTCTTGTTTTTCTTCCCAGCCACTCGGATCCGTCCCGAGACTTGCTCGTATGCAAAATGGAGGCGTTGGTGGTGGCGCCTTACCCATTCAGTTACGTTCCCCTCCTCCTCGGTTGCTGCCGTCCCCAGCAATAAGTCGGTAGGCATCCGCACATGCCTGCCAAACATCAAATAAGTGGGGGCGTAGCCCGTGGTACTGTGCGTACTATTATTGTAGGCCTGAACCAGATTTGGTAGCGCACTCACCCAGTCGCTCTGATGTTCTTGGTCTAGCGTGCCGAGTAAGTTCAATAGGGTCTGATTGAACCGCTCGCATCCGCCATTTCCCTGGGGGTGGTAAGTAGTGGTATGGGTCTTGGTGCAGCCGTACACTTTACACAGCTCTCTGATTACCCGAGACTCGAAGTTTGGCCCTTGGTCCGAGTGTAGGAACTCGGGGCAACCGAACGGCTGGAAGACAGCTCTCCACAGAGCAGTGGCGGTGGTGTTCGCCGTCTGGTCCAAGGTAGGAATGGCCCAGGAGTACTTGGTGAACAAGTCGGTAATGACAAGGATGTTCTGATAGCGGTCTGCCGGCCGACCCAAGGTCAAGAAGTCCATTGCGACTATGTGGAGAGGAGCCTTTGCCTGGATGGGGACCATCGGTGCTCGTGCCTCCTTCCTGGCTTTGAACAAGGTGCAACGAGGACAGGCCTGAACGAAGGTACGTACCGTTGCTTCTAGGTCGGGCCAGTAGAAGTGTCGCCTCAAGAGAGAGACCGTTTTCTCGTGCCCTTGGTGGCCCAGCTGATCATGGTACGCTATCAAGAGCTCTCGTACTTGGCCTTCGGGGACAACGATCTGTCGGAGTTCCTCGTCCAGCCCCGGATCTCGGACAGACCTACAGAGTACTCCCTCCTTCACCTGTAGTCTGGCCCATTGTCCCAACAGCTTCCTTCCTGTTCCCCCTTGGGCCCGTTGTTCGGCCAACGTCGGTTTTCGGCCCCGTTCCAGCCACCGCATCAAGCCACTGATCTCTCTGTCGGCCTGCTGTCGCTCTTTCCAGCGGCAGGGGTCCCATCCCCAACTCACAGGCATCCCCTCATGTTGAGTCCCCGGCGCCTCCACAATGCCCACCATATACTCCTCTCCTTCGGGGTCTGGCGTGGGTTCCGGTGAGTCCCTCGGACCTTGAGCTTCCGGGAGTCGGGACAGGGCGTCAGCATTGGTGTTCTCCCGTCCTGGCCGGTATTGGAGCTGGTAGTTGTAATTGGCCAACTGGGCCACCCAGCGCTGTTCCACTGCCCCCAACTTCGCCGTCTGTAGATGTACTAGGGGGTTGTTGTCAGTTACTACCGTCACCTGGGCACCCCACAAGTAATCTTTAAACTTTTCGCTGAGTGCCCATTTCAGCGCCAGCAGTTCCAACTTGAAGGAGCTGTAATTGGCGTCGTTCCTCTCTGCTGGATGAAGGCTCCGGCTTGCGTAGGCTACGACCCGCTCTACACCGTCCTGTTGCTGGGCCAACACGGCCCCCAAACCCAGGTTGCTAGCGTCCGTGTATAAGACAAAGGGCTTGGAGAAGTCAGCATACGCCAGAATCGGCGCCCGCAGCAACTCGTCTTTCAGTCGCCGGAACGCAGCCTCACACTCGGGGCTCCATAGGATAGCCGGCGATCCGCGACCTCGGGGGCGTCCTGTCCCAGCCAGCAACTGATTTAGGGGCTTTGCGATCTTGGAGAAGTCCTTGATAAAGCGGCGGTAGTACCCCACGAAGCCCAGGAATGACCGGACCTGCTTCACCGTCTGCGGGGCAGCCCACTCTCGCACCGCCGACACCTTCTCCGGGTCGACCGAAACTCCCGCCGCGCCCACACAGTGTCCCAAGAATTTGACCTCCCGCCGTAACAGATGGCATTTGTCCGGCTGGAGCTTCAGCCCATATTTCTCCATGGCTCCGAAGACCTGCTCAAGGTGTTGTAAGTGGGAGTCGAAATCTGGGGAATAGACAATCACATCGTCCAGGTATACCAAGGCGGACTCCATCAACTGACCTCCCAGGCACCGCTGCATCAGCCTCTGGAAGGTGGCAGGAGCGTTGCAGAGGCCGAAGGGCATCCGGTCCCACTCAAAGAGACCGAACGGGGTGGTAAAGGCGGTCTTCTCCCGGTCGGCCTCGGCCACTTGTACCTGCCAGTAGCCACTTGCCAAGTCCAGCGTGGAGTACCATGCCGAGCGTGTCAAGCCAGCCAGGGAGTCCTCGATCCGGGGTAGGGGGAACGCGTCCTTCCTAGTGACCAGGTTCAGCTTGCGGTAGTCGACGCAAAACCTCCATGCGCCAGTCTTCTTCTGTACCAACACGATGGGAGCTGCCCACGGGCTGCTGCTCTCTCTAACAACCCCTCGATTGAGCATACCTTGCAGCAGTGTACGGACCTCCGTGTACAGGGTAGGTGGGACGGGTCGGTACCTTTCTCTACTGGGCTCTGCATCTCCGGTGGGGATCCGATGTTGCACGACGTTGGTGCAGCCGTAGTCCTCTTCGTGTGCCGAGAAGACATGTTGCCACTTGCTCAGCAGGTCTCGCAGCTTCCTGGCCTGTGTCGGTCCCAGCTCCTCCCCTTGCAGGGAACTTCCCTTCAAGTGGCCGGGCACCTCCTCCCCTAGACTCTGGGGCGACGAGCTCGCTTGGGTAAGGGCCACTTCCACCACCGCGGGGTGTACTTGGCGAAAGCTCACGTCCTGGTCCTCCCGCACCTGATGGGATTCTACCGGCGTTACCTTGACCAGCCGCTGATGTTTATGTAGGTGCACAACATGGGGCGTCCCGTTCCGAACTCTCACCGGGATCCGTCCTCTTCGTGCCACGGCCAAACCTCTGGCGACTTCTACCTGCTGGCCATCCCAGTGGGGCTCCACCAACACCCATTCCTCCACTCCCACGTCCCGCTGGGGGACTCGCACCCATACTAGGGCCTCGCTGTTCGCTGGCACGGACAGGGCATAACGGCACGCTACCCGACCTGTCCCTTCGCGGCCTTGCCGGGCCCGGGACATCTGGATCCGTCTGCAGTCAGCTGCGACACGTTCCCATTCCTGTTGCTCGGCCAGTGAGATCCCTCGAGCGGGCGTTGCCCGAAACAATTCTTCCCAACATGCAGATAATACATTCATACCTAGCAAGGCCCGGTGACTCCCCAGACAGTGGTCCTTTACGATGATCACTCCCTTCTGGGGCACGATCACTCCGTGGATCTCCAAGTCCGTCAGCCTGTAGCCAATGTAGGGGATGTCCAGACCATTTGCTCCTTTCAGGGAGAGCCAGGGAGCCTCCGTCCCATGCATCCTCTGATCTCCAAACAGCTCTTGCGACAGGCTCTCCGCGAATAGGGTCACCTGTGATCCGGTGTCGACGAGACAGGGCACCTTCACACCACACACCTGGACCTCCACCACTGGGCTATGCCCGACCAGCCTGTCCTTGGAGCCTGCTCCGATGGATGGGTCATCTAAGGGGGTCCCGACCACACGACCCACTGTGGCCGGTCGACCTAAAAACCCCCCTCCGAACCTCTTCGAGGACCACACTGTCGGCTGTAATGGCCTGGTTGTCCACAGCGGTTGCAGATAGGTCGTCCTTGCTCGTCCCATTCAAACTGGGGCCGGTTGGGCCGGTTAGGTCGCCTCCCTGCGTCCCTGTTCCCGTCCGAGTACACCCGGTCCCGCGAGATGGGCCTCACCTCTGGCCTGGTAGCCCCAGAACGCAGCTCGTCCACGAGCGTCTTGGTTAGCTCCGCCATCTGCTCCCGGACATCCTTTAGGAGTTCGAGCTTCAGAGTCTGTTTCCACTCTGCCATGTCGGGGACAGCCACTGCAGAGCTACTTACGGCCGCACACACAGGGGGTTCGTTCACCTCAACCTGATCGTTCTCCAATGCTACCGCTTCTTTCTTTAGGTCTTCGAAGGTGAGTTCCGGCTCCCTTCTGAATTGGACTCTAAGTCCCTGGCGTACCGGGCCTTCCCTTAGCCCCAGCAGGAATTGGTCCCTCAACAGAGTCTCACTATCTCCGAGACCATGGTCTGGGCGTCCCTGCAGCCTGGTAACTCGCTCCCGTAGTTGGAGGGCGAAAGCTCTGACGGATTGGCGGGGGCCCTGCTTGCTGCTGAAGAACTGGGCCCGGAGAACCGCAGTTGGAGTGGCATCACCATACCTTTCCGTCAGGAATCTAAACACAGACTGGGCGGTGGTTCGGACAGCTTCGGGGGCGGCTTGGACTTCCCGCCGTGCTTCCCCGTCAAGGGAGTTGAGGGTAAACTGTAGCTGTTGGGTCGCGCTCAGTCCCTGTAGCCCGGCCAGATATTCAATCTGAGCCCGCCATTCGGAGAGGCGTACCTCTGACTCATCTCCTCCATATTTCTGGACCCAGGGGTTTCCCATGAACACTGGCATGACTCGGGGTGGGGCCCCCAGTGCCTCGTCGTCGGCCATCTGAGAATCCCTGGTCGCTCAACCTGAGGTGAAATCCTGCCGACTACGCCAAATCTGTCACAGGTCGGGGGGCCAAGCCGGACTGCACCCACCCCTGAAACCCAGGATCACCTCGGGGAGCGTGCCAGAAAAACCAGACGGACGAGAGTATAAAAAATGAACAAGGTTTTATTTGGTTAAAAGCAATTTAAAAGTTCATTGTTCCTTCTGTGTCTCCCGACCAGAACGGAGCCAGACCTCGGACGCCGGGAAGGCGTAGAGTCGTCGGCAGTTTGTGCCTGTACGGGGCCAGCAAGAGCCAGGGTAGTCTGTCGCCCGTCCCGGAGTGAGAGAGGGTATCCGGGTAAGTAGAGCTTGTGGATGTTTCGGTCGAGACCGGGAAAAGGAATAATTCTCGTGTCCACCTCCTTCTACAGGGTCATCACATGCAGCATTCGGCCCAGAGGATCCTGCGATCTGCACAGCAGAGTAGGTAATCAACAGCAAGTATGCGTTCTTGAATAAGTAGTGGGCTTACGGCTGGGAGAGGCTTCGGTTAAGACCGGGAAAGGAATAATTCGTGTGTCCACCTCTTTCTACAGGGTCATCACATGCAGCATTCGGCCCAGAGGATCCTGCGATCTGCACAGCAGAGTAGGTAATCAACAGCAAGTATGCTTTCTTGAATAAGTAGTGGGGCTTACGGCTGGGAGAGGCTTCGGTTGTGACCGGGAAAGGAATAATTCTTGTGTCCACCTCTTTTCATAGGGACATCACATGCGGCATTCGGCCCAGAGGATCCTGCGATCTGCACAGCAGAGTAAGTAATCAACAGCAAGTATGTGTTCTTGAATAAGTAGTGGGGCTTACGGCTGGGAGAGGCTTCGGTTGTGACCGGGAAAGGAATAATTCTTGTGTCCACCTCTTTTCATAGGGACATCACATGCGGCATTCGGCCCAGAGGATCCTGCGATCTGCACAGCAGAGTAAGTAATCAACAGCAAGTATGTGTTCTTGAATAAGCAATGGGGCTTACGGCTGGGAGATGCTTCAGTTGAGTGCCTGGGTGTGGATTACGGTGACGGTGGTGGGCTCTCGGGGTGGTGAGCGTCCGGCATTAACTCTATGTATCTTCCCCACACTCTGTAACTTCACTTCAAACGATTTATTGTGCAAACACACCACTTCAGACACGGCACACCCACTCTTAGTGCAAATAGAGCCAGCACTCACCCAACGATGACTCCGTCCACTTCACAACGTTATCAGTCCCAGTCCAGATGTATACAATTGATTGAAATCCCAGATCAGGTCTCTTAACTTCCCTCCGATAGCGATGGCGCGGTCTGGTCTTCACTTGCTTTCCAGAACTCACACTCTTTCTGTCCTGAATATCTCCACTCGATCGCTGATATATCTGTTACACAGCCAGATAACCGAAACCCCACAATAGTCTTCAAATACCTCCACACGCCAGCCCAAACGTCCCAGGAATTCACCTCTCCTAGGGGAACACGTCCAAAGAGAAGAACCACACACAGGGGCAAGCCAACCAGGAAGAATAGCCGGGAGAACGAACGACCAAATAGAATCCACAACCCCCTTCATGGTCTCTGCACTTCTCTTTTTATGTGGTTACTCCGCCTCCATAATCCTCTCACAGATCGCCACATCAAACTCCCCACACCAGATGTCAATCTGTCATTAGCGTTGTTATTGCGACATCGGGCGAAACCCGGAAGTGGACCGGTGTTACCGCGACACCGTCCCGAGGGGAACACAAAATTCCGGCGGGACTTAGTTCCGCTTCCCTTTCGTCACCCCGTGACATACAGCTTAACAAAAAAATAAATAAATAAATAAAAAATAAAGTGGAACTTAGTCATTTTCCAAAACCGCTAATCAATTATATACAGTTTCAGTACATACCACATAGAGACGTTGTACACATGGGCTGGGTAGCCTCGAACGGAGAGGAATCGATCCATCCGCGGGAGACCCTGCGTCTTTTGAACGGGGGTCCTGGGACAGGGAGAGAGTCCGAAGGGCTCGTGTCCCATGAACGCGGACTCGATGCCCCCATCAATCGAACATCAGGCAGGCCGCTTACGTTTCGAGTCGATGGGGGTAGGGTTAGATGGTACTCCAGCCGCGGCCGCGGCGGGAGTTGATTTTTCCCCCTAGGAAGACATAAGAAAGGCCGTGTTTGAAGTCGAGCGGTTCGCTCCAGTTGTGCCTCATATTCTTAGCGCACGCTGGAAGGACGGGGAAGAGTTGTTTCCCCGGACCAGGAGGAGATCCCAACACTTTTCCGTCGTAAATATCCCTCTCCTGGTCGGTGGCGCTCTGTGGAGCCGGTCACTCAATGTTGAGGCGAGCGGCCGCTCACTCACACACTTCCAGGAGGATGGACTGAGACAGGGCTGCGTGGCCGCTAGCCTGGGGAACGCCAGAGGGCGGGATGGCATCCTCGTCCTCTGAGACCCCAAGAAGGGCCGCATCATCCTCATCGCCGGAACCGGCCGGTTAGTTGGCGAGCATGAGGTTGCCCGGGAAGATGTCCTCTTCGGGGAATGCGGGATTGGGCTGGTCAGCCCAAACAAGTGAGGAGGCGCCCCGGGAGTCCCCGGTAGCGCGTCGTCGTCACCGTGTCCCAGATCTGAGTCAGTAAAACCGAGCTCGGAGCACTGCTGCAACCTTAAGACGCCGTCGTAAAACATTTTTGGGCAGCATAAGGCAATGACTGCAATTTTCCGCGTTCTCCAAGGCTTCTTGAGCATGTTTAAGGCCCAAGCAAACCACGCAGAACGGGTGAAGGTTCTTAGCAGCGATGAGTGCTCCACATGCGGCCGGGCAGGCCAGTGATAGGCTATTCCCCGGAGAAGCGTTATGTATAGAAAGCGACATACCGGAGAAGAAATCGGAAAAATCCGTGGCGGGCAGCCGTGGGAGCAGGTGAAAACGACGAGAGCGCGGCGGCCCTGAATGCAGAATACAGCAGAAAAAGCTGAGAAGACGACAGTCTGGTGGAGGCTGATCAATTGATATGTCCTCCTGAAGACACGAAGGTGAGCATCGTAATCCAACCGAACTGTGTCAATGCAGAGATCACGAGAAGCGAATGTCAGCTGGGGAATAGCAGCGCTGCAGCCATTATTATACCCCTAGGTAAGGGGGCGGGCCCTTACCTGTCATTGGCTGCGCGCTTCTGTCTGTCTAGCCAGACTTGGTGCAATTGGATGCTTCTGCAGAGGTCAGGTACGGATGCCCTTCCCATAGGTGGATCTCGAACACGAGATGATGAAAGAGAACCCTTTTGTTGTGTTCACAACATTTCACTGATGACTGCATTTCTAATCTTGGTGAGTACAGCGGGATTTTCAAAGCGTTTGGCCATAAAAGAGGGTTCATTACCAACTTTATTTAGACCAACGAGCATCTCCGAATCACAACGCGAAGTATGATTATGAAGTTATGTGTCTGTTTTCTCCCGAGCGTCTTATCAGTATGTGTGCTGTCTGCGCTGATCGTCATGTACAAACATGTAATTAAAATGAAGTGTAACTCCGTGAATACTCAAGGAAGAGACATGAGAGAGATATCTATAGAAAGCTTGACATGTCTACTTTAAAACTAAATAAATTATGCTAACAGATATTCTGTGATAAAGTAATCTATATGAAAAAAACGCGGTGTCTGTTTTTCATGTCTCCCTTCGTTATATCTAATGTGACCACGCCCCCGCGCTGAACGTTCTATTCAGATTCAAACTGAAGCGCGCGGCTTGAATACACACACACAGAAGAAAAAGCAGCGAGACTGTTCAAGTTTTTTATTTTACTGTTTGCTTCGCGATGAGAGGAATAAGACATAATTCACCCCAAACAGATGCTAACGCATTGTATACCATGGAGGTGTGTGCAGAACAACCAATCAAACCTGACTATGTTAGTAGGGGTTCCCAAACTTTTCAGACCGCGACCCCCAATATTATTGCTGACGAATAATATTATTGCTTTTTTTGTTTGTTTTTGTGATTGCGTTGTTTGTGTAATATGTGCTAAATTGTGAATAAGAAAGAAAAAAAAAAAAAAAACGCCTAATGTGATGGATGGGCGCTGTGCGCGGAGCAAAGCAGGTCCACTCTAGGTTTAATTTTGGAGATCGCCACCCGCAGATCATCTTCCACGTTAAGCCGTGACCTGTGTTTATTCTTAATGTAAGTCAGCGCGGAGAATGTCTTTTCACATAAATACGTTGAGCCAAATTGCATGAGGACATCCAACACGGCTTTCGACAACTGTGGATATTCCAGCGCGACAGAAACCCAGAACTCATCCAGCGTCTTGCCGTCAAATGCCGTCCTCAGGGTTCGATCGGTTGAAAGTTCTATCAGCGCATCTTCCATATCTGATGCCAGATGATTTGCCGTGGTTACATTAAATGGTGACCTTGTCCAGTCATATCGGGAGCGTCTCCTTCAGGGAAATACTTATGAAAGTGATCTGGATAAATCCAGATTAAAAATTATTTTTTCATTGTGCTCACATATTAGATGGTGAAAAAATTACAGAGGGATTTATGGATATCTACTTATGTTATCCTGTAAATCAGAATATACTATCAATCAATAGCCTTAAAAAATGATTTTCGCAATGTTTTTTTGTAATAAAATGTTATATAAATCAGGCTAGGAATAATATATTTACAAATCCCTCTGTAAATGTCTTCATAATATAACTAGGTACGAGACTGGAAAGTTTGGTGTATATAGGTGCTACTAAAGTGGAGATTTCGTACTTGGAGTATGAGAGAAAGGTCATTTTGAGAAAACAGGCTTTAAAGATTTATCATCAGCCAATGAGATTGCGCATTCATCCCTTTTACTTTCGCGATTGGTTGCTGATAAAAAGGAAATTACCATATTTGGATCTGACAGCATTGTACAGTGAAGAGAGAGCTTTCCGGCCGTGCTTGTGATGAAAGAGAGCAGACAGAAATCGCGGATCGGCAGGATGATTTACAACGTTAACTTTTGTTGAATTCACGCGAAATCTACAGACGCATACAGACAAAGTGTAATAAAATAAAGACCTAAATGTGTATTTCGGACTTTTTTTTTCACCATCTCGAATTAACATATATATATTAAAAAAAAAAAGTTTATGTAAATCATCTCGCGACCCCCCGCTCCCCACTCTGCGACCCCCCGGGGGGTCGCGACCCCCACTTTGGGAACTACTGTGTTAGTTGACCAATCAGAACACAGTATGCTACCGAAAGGTGTGGTTTAAGAAAACTGAATCTTTTGAACAGCTTCGCGCGAACCGTTTGGGGATCTCTGAGAATTTAGGTAATTTTAAAATGATATTTTGACAAAATGACAATGTTTTTAACCTTGGATGGATTTAAACCTAATGTACAGGACTTATAAACAGTGATAGGAAGCTTAGAATTTTCATCTTACTGGCTCTTTAAGCGTAAAGGAGCAACTGTATTTAAAGTGCTAGAAAAGAGAGAGTCCATAGTTTCTGTTACATCATCAAGTTGTTCTGAGGTTTTGGATATGCTAAGGAATTTGGATACATCAGGAAGATTACTTAAAAAGCAGTCTTTTGTGGTAGAAGTGATGGTTCTTCGATACTTGTAACAAGAAGTAGAATTTACAATGTTGGCTATATGAAGTTTGCACAGAACTAAATAATGATCTGAGATATCATCACTTGGGTGTATAATTTCAACACTATCAACATCAATTCCATGTGACAGTATTAAATCTAGAGTATGATTTCGACAATGAGTAGGTCCTGAAACATGTTGTCTAACACCAATAGAGTTCAGAATGTCTATAAATGCTGATCCCAATACATCTTTTTCCATCATCTTCACATTCACATCTTTTTCATTATCGACATGGATATTAAAATCACCAACTATTAAGACTTTATCTGCAGCCAGAACTAACTCGGATGTAAAATCACCAAACTCTTTAATAAAGTCTGTATGGTGCCCTGGTGGCCTGTATACAGTAGCCAGTACAAACATAACAGGGGATTTATCATTAACATTGGTTTCTCTGGATAATGTTATATGAAGCACCATTACTTCAAACGAGTTATACTTGAAGCCTGCCCTCTGAGAAATCCTGAAAACGTTATTATAAATTGTAGCAACACCTCCCCCTTTGCCTTTTAAACGCGGCTCATATTTATAGCAGTAATCTTGGGGGGGGGGACTCATTTAAAATAATGTAATCATCAGGTTTTAGCCAGGTTTCTGTCAAACAGAGCACATCTATATTATGATCAGTTATCATATTATTTACAAAAAGTGTTTTTGTAGAAATGGATCTGATATTCAATAAGCCAATCTTTATCATTTGTTTATCCATATTGCATCTATTTTTTATTTGTTGAACCTCAATTAAGTTGTTAATCTTAACTTGGTTTGGAGGTTTTTTGTATTTTCTAGTTCGGGGAGCAGACACAGTCTCTATAGTGTGATATCTAGGTGAAAGAGTCTCTATGTGCTGAGAATTAACTGACCTCTGTGACGGGAGGCAGCTAGCAGACGGTCGGTTTAGCCAGTCTGTCTGCTTCCTGACCTGGGCCCCAGTTAGTCAAGTATAAACACTAAGACTATGTGCCATATTTCTAGACAGAAGAGTGGCGCCACCCCAGGAGGGATGAAGACCATCTCTTTTAAACAGGTCAGGTCTGCCCCAAAAGCTCATCCAATTGTCTATGAAACCTATGTTATTCTGTGGGCACCACTTAGACATCCAGCCATTGAGTGATGACAATCTGCTATGCATCTCGTCATCACGGTAAGCAGCCCTTATGAAAATTAACCATGGTTTTACTACAAATAAAACCAAAAAACCATGGTTACTATAGTTATACCATGGTAATCACAAATTAACCATGGTTTTGATAAATTAACTATAGTTTAACCATGGTATTTGTAGTAAATCTGTGGTTATACAAATGGTAGTCAACACGTCAAAATACCATGGGTTACTACAGTTTTACTATAATAAAACCATGGTTATTTTTCGTAAGGGAGGGAGGGGACCAGAGCATATTAGTATTTAGCGCAGTTGTTGTTGCTTGGAAATGCTTGTTTGTTTACAGTGTTGAGACATGCTCTTTTTCAGTTTTTATAACCAATTCTTACTGTGTTTCCAGATCCCTACCACTCGCAAACCACGCATCACACACTGTAGGCAGCGCAATCTAAACAATCTGCACACTTTGCCTATATCTGCTAATACAGTACTTTCTTTTTCTATTGGTCTCTGGAATTGCCAGTCTGCTGTAAACAAAGCTGATTTCATTACTTCTATTATTAGTCATTCAAAGCTTAATCTCATGGCCCTAACAGAGACCTGGATCAAACCAGAGGACACTGCTACACCTGCAGCACTCTCCAATAATTTCTCATTTTCCCACTCGCCCCGTTTGACTGGAAGAGGTGGAGGTACTGGTCTGCTCATCTCTAATGATTGGAAATTTAATCCTTTACCATCTTTGGGTATCAACAGCTCCTTTGAATCTCATTCAATTACTGTTACCTACCATCTTAAAATACATTTTGTAGTTGTCTATCGACCCCCAGGTCCACTGGGTAACTTTTGGGATGAATTAGATGTGTTGCTCTCAACCTTTTCTGAGGATGGTACTCCCCTGCTTGGAGATTTCAACATTCATCTAGATAAACCTCTGTTTGCCGATTTCCACACACTGCTTGCCTCTTTTGATCTCAACTGAGTGGACCTTATTTATACACGACACTGCTCTACTGATCATGTTCTGGTTACTCCACTGCACACGTCGGATCACTTCCTCCTCACTCTTAACCTCAACATGATCCCTGACACATCACTTACATCTTTGCATCTTTGGACGCTAACAGTGCTACTGATACATTCTGCTCCACTCTTACATCTTGTTTAGACACTGTTTGTCCCTTATCTTCCAGACCAGCTCGTAACACCCCTTCTGCCCCTTGGTTATCTGATGTTCTACGCGAACACCGTTCTAAGCTTAGAGCTCCGGAGAGAGTGTGGCGCAAGTCCAAAAATACTACTGACCTTATTGTGTATCAGTCACTCCTATCTTCCTTCTCTGCTAATGTCTCCACTGCTAAAATTACATACTACCATAACAAAATTAACAATTTGTCTAACTCTTGCATGCTATAAAAAAAAAATTATTGCTCCTTTGTCCTCCTCCTCCCCCTCCTCCTTCATCAACTCTAATAGCTGAAGACTTTGCCATGTTTTTCATTAATAAAATAAAAAAACTATCAGTGCACAGTTTTCCACACCACAATCAGTCAAGCTCATATCACCAGCAAACTTACACTAATTTACATCCTTCTCTTCACTCTCTGAGGCAGAAGTCTCAAAACTCATCCTTTCTAATCACCCTACTACTTGCTAGGGCTGGGTATCGATTCAGATGTTCCAGATCTTTTTGATTTCGATTCACAAGCTCTCAAATCGATTCGATTCGATTTCGATTCTCTATTCGATTTCGATTTTCGATTCGATTTTCTATTAGAGCTGTAATCGGTCCTTAAAAGTTAAGCCCGACATGTCCCGAGCCCGACACGTACATTTTAATTGACAGCTTTTTAAAAGCCCAAACCCATTTACAACCCGACATTATTCAAATGTACACAGCACACAGCTCTTTTGCCTTTTGTCAGGAATGAGTCATTTATACATGGTTTAACATAATTTATACATTACTAATGTAATAGGCCACTTGGCAGTTTGAACAAAGAAATAAAATAAGTCCTCTGTAACATCGTAACATCTCAGCACTCTATAAATAGCCTTAGGTATAGGCTCATTTAGCATATTAATAGGCCAACGCACCAATAAAAACAAGTCTTTCTTAAAAAATTTAATTAAGATAAATTATAAATTAAGATGGGTATTTGGCAATAACCAAATGAATTAAGATAAAGGCTCTGCCGGATTTGCTTCACCATAGCAGCTTACATAATAAAATAATAATGCCAACATTAGCTTATATAGCCTACTCTGTCTACATTATGCATTTAAGACTCAAATAATATTTAGTTATTATTTGAAAAACATTTACTCACCAAGATTAGGTAAGGCCTAAGTGTTTTTGTGGAGGAAAATGATTGAATCGACTGTAGATGGCTTCAGCGCGCTCCTGCGCTCACTGATGGTGCGTCATTATTCACTTATTATTCTCATTATAAACAAGGTCAAAACTTTTCCAAACCTCAGACTTTGCTTTAGTTGCTGGTGCTACCAAAACGTAATCGTTAGAAGCAAGCCTCCGTTTCAACTACTCAGCATACATTTTCGCATCTTCCTCGCACTAATCGAAACATTACATGACCGCTCGGCCCGATTGGTTCGATTGGCAATGGGATTCTTCACACTGCCTGAACATGTGCAATTGTGCTTTTGAAGACAACTGACCACACGCACCTGTCCGCGCGGTTGTCTGCTCAGACTCGGTACACACTCTCCGATGGCGATGTTTACATCAAGCCTGCATAGCGGTCCATAGCGGACTCGCGGACGCAGAAAGTATAAGAGGCTTTAAGATGCAGTCTGTAAGACGCGAATGGGAGCATGACTTGACGCACATTGCAGAAAATGTGTTCAGCATATGGTGAGCCGCATTTGAATTCGTGATGGAACCACTGCTTTAAACTGAATGAATGAATGATAGGTTCGTTGGTAACATCGCACAAGGCACATAAGAGGGTGACATCTAGTGGAGAAGATTTGTAATTAGATTAATGTTAATCTTGCGTTCAATGTCTGCGGAAATAAATATGGAAAGAAATCGATTCATGGCCTTTGAGAATCGATTTTGAATCGACCACATTTTAAAAAAACGATTAATCGAAAAATAAATTTTTTACCCAGGCATACTACTTGCCCGCTTGATCCTATTCCATCTCATCTCCTTCAAGCCATTTCTCCTGAAGTTATACCTGCACTCACTCACATCATCAGCACTTCCCTCCACACTGGTGTTTTCCCCTCATCATTTAGACAGGCACGTATAACTCCACTACTTAAGAAACCCAACCTCAACCCATCTCTTTTAGAGAACTACAGACCAGTTTCCATTCTTCCTTTCATTGTAAAAACACTTGAGCGAGCTGTGTTCAACCAAATCTCTACATTTCTCACACAGAACAACCTCTTTGACAGCAACCAATCTGGCTTCAGAAGTGGACATTCAGCTGAGACGGCCTTGCTCTCGGTTGTTGAAGCTCTAAGACTGGCAAGAGCAGAATCCAAATCTTCAGTACTTATCCTGCTTGCCAAGACAGAACTGCTTGTGTTTCCAGCAAACCTATCGTTCCATCACAATTTCACCCTTCATCTTAGACACATCAACCATAACTCCTTCAAAAACAGCTAGAAGCCTTGGAGTTATGACTGATGACCAGCTGACTTTCTCGGACCACATTGCTAAAACCTTCAGATCCTGCAGATTTGCTTTATTCAACATCAAGAAGATCAAGCCCTTTCTTTGGGAACATGCTGCACAATGGAGGCAGTCGCATTTCTGTCCTCTCCTCCCCTGCCTTGCCTGCTTCGCCTGTCTTTTGTCTTGTCTACTTTGAGAGACTCTCTCTGCACTGCTTTCCTAAACTAAAAACATGAATTTGATAAATTGGTCTCTCAACGCAATTGACACCATCTTCTCGACGGGGAGCTTGGTTTTGGGGGAACCTTTCTGCCCTCCCGGGACGTTTGCAGCTGACTACACGATGGACGTGTGGGCGAATTGGCGGGTCGTGTGTCTGGCGGCTCTTTCCGTGGAGGACATTGAAGACATCTACCTATTTGGAACCATGATAACAGGTCTTCTGCTGATTGGATTTGCCCTGGGTTATCGAAAAATTAAGAAGACGGGAACAGCTGTCCAAAGCCTCACAAGGCTGCCTGTCATGATTGAAGCAGTGGGCAGAGCAGTCAGCATTGAGACTGAGACTATTAACCGCAATATGGATAACATCACGGTGAAGCTCACGGCTTTGGAAAGGAAATTGGAGGATTTGGAGACCAAAAAAGACAATCATAGTGACCGTTAAATTGGAATGTGGCTATTAGACCAAAACAACTGGTATCTTATCTTCTTTCGGCTCCACTCCCAGCTTGGCCTTGGCTGGATAGCAAATTGTCCCCTTGGAAAGCATGGCGACTAGAAGCTCTGCATCCCTCAACCCGTTTCCCACAGACACCGGGATTGTTGTTGACTCTGTCTAGGACCTGACCAAGGCTGTCTCCATGGCAACTTGCTGTGACGCTGTATAATCTGCGGACTGAGGCATCTAGAGAGAATCGCATCTCTTCAGGCCTACTAATACACAAACTCTTACACATATACAGATATGCACTCACCTCCCCACCCGCGTCCCTCACCTTCGCCGCTTTGTACCACCAGTCTGTCAAGCGGGTCTGTGACCAGTGCTTTCTAGCTACAGGGTAGGACGACTGCTGCCTGCACTGGATTACCTCGACCCCCCCAATTTCCGTCCCCAGTTGTAAAGTTGTGTGTTTATGGTGTATGTGCTTTTGTTGCTGAGGTGTTCTTTTCATATTCCCATACTGTACTCCCAAAAGGAGCATAGTATGGGTGTTGGGTTTTTTTCTCCTCACTTCCCCAATGTTATGCTGTATTTCTTCCTCAAATCCTTGTCTTCCTGTTCTGTTTACCCCATTGTATGTATGTTATGTATTTATGGACAGGTTGATGGCTAATTTTGCTGGTACTTGTGACTAGTGACAATAAAGGGGCTACTACTACAACTCCTTGTTCAAGCTCTTGTTCTGTGCAGGCTGGACTATTGCAATGGTCTCTTGTCGGGTCTTTCAGATAGTTCTATCAAACCTTTACAATTAATCCAGAACGCGGCAGCAAGATTAATTTTTTATGAGGCAAAAAGAATACACGTCACACCTCTGTTTATCAGTTTGCACTGGCTTCCAATAGCTGCTCGTATAAAATTCAAGGCATTGATGTTTGCCTACAAAACTACCACTGGCTCTGCACCCATTTACCTAAATGTATTACTTCAGACTTATGTGCCTCTAGAAGCTTGTGTTCTGCAAGTGAACGTCGCTTGATTGTTCATCCCAAAGAAGCACAAAGTCACTTTTAAATTAAATGTTCCTCCTGGTGGAATGACCTCCTCAACTCAATCCCAGCAGCTGAGTCCTTAGCCATCTTCAAGTATCGGCTTAAAACACATCTCTTCCATCTTTATTTGACCCTTTAACTTTAGCACTCTCTATTCTAATTCTATTCTAAAAAAACACGTCCCTTTTAGACTTGCACTCTATTAATTTGCTGCTTCTTTTCTTAAAAATAAACTAACTAGCCTTCTAATCTTTTGTATTCTGTTTTATTTTGATTTATTATACAATTAAAAAAAGCAAAAAATGTGTCTAATACTAGCTTGCTCTGTTCTTTTTCTATTCTGTCTGTTTTCTATTTATTTACTACATTTTTTTAAAGCCCTTGCTATGTGTACTGTGTTAACTGAGACTTGTTATATGACTTGTGTATCGTTGCTATTTTGATTGCTTCCATTTTCCTCATTTGTAAGTCGCTTTGGATAAAAGCCTGTGCTAGATGTAAATGTAATTCACACCCTGCCTTAAGTGCTAATGTTAACTTCCTGTCTTTGCTCCTCCTCTTCCCTTTCTGCACTCTCTGCTTGGGAGAGATTGGTTTCTCTGATTAGTGTAATTTCATCTTTGCTTTAAAACTAATTTTTATACTTAGACTTTTCTTGTAAATCATATTTATAGTATTATTTTCCGTGTATTTTATTTCCATGCTTTGACTTTAAATAAGGTTACAATCAGTTTTCTGTTCCATCCTTGAACCTCGAAGCACATGTTAATTGCATACAAGATTTATTTT
>NC_068388.1:29911778-29999333 GCF_023724105.1 Carassius gibelio | reverse complement strand
ATTCTGCATGCCTCACGGGAAAGAAGACACAGTCCGGGGGGGTGGGGGGTGGGGGGGGTTCCCATTAGAAATTAACTGGTTGAAGGTTCCCTTTTCGAACTGTGCAACACATTTTCATTGCACAAATGTGCACATCTCTTGTAATGAGACACATTACTAAAACGTTTTTTAGACAGAAACTAGTTTTCCACCAAAATAAAATATCCACTGGTTCCAGTCCTAAAGGTACAAGGGTTTGTCTTGCAAGTGCTGCAAAAAATAGGCATTTATATGCAAAAACATTTTACAAAAATCCTTAAATATTATTGGGATATTTAAACCCTTAAATATTATTGGGATATTTAAAGTTGATTAACTTTTCAAAATCAACACCTCATTCAGCTTTCATCCGAGGTCTGCAGAACGACCCTAATTCACCCGTAATGAAGGTAAGACGGTGAAATAGCTTCGCGATTTCAACGGTGAATCCACATCGGGATTTCAATGGTGAATCAATGTCATGATTTCAACGTTGATCCAATTTGCAAAATTGAAACGTAATTCAACGTTGATTCAAAGTCGGGATTTCAACTGTGAATAAACATCGTGATTTCAACGTTGATCCAATTTGCAAAATCGAAAGGTAATTCAACGTTGATTCAACCATGGTACCTGACGTTGAAATGCCGGCTGGGTTCAGGAAAGCAAATCATCTGTGCCCTAAGGAAACCATCTCGCGTTCTCGGCGTTTTTTTCTTCGAGCAGTGTTCAACTCCTCTTCGCGGACGCGATGAGTCAACGAAAGGTACGAGGAGGAACTCGTGAGAGGTTCGTTAGCAGCCTCTCTACATGTTCTCTCCGTGATAGCCTATGGCAACAGTAAAAAAAAAAAAAAAGAAACCGCGCTCTGGAGTGGATTTTCTATAAGTCGCCTCGCGTCTAACCCCCACCGTTTCGCTTCTGTGGTCGCCGAGGCCCCGCATGAGGTGGTGGTTTGGGGCGATATGTGCGACTTGACTATGAATACAGTGATGCACTGGAGTTTTCCACTTGCTCGCTCTCCCCAACTCGAGCGTGTGAATCAGCAGATTTGCTTTTTCAAACTATGTTTGTCCACCGCGGCTTCGAATGCTCTAACATGGGGACGCTCTAACATGATTGTCTTGCAGCAAAGGCACCTCGAGCGTCATTGGATTGA
Organism: Carassius gibelio; assembly: GCF_023724105.1. Taxonomy (NCBI): domain Eukaryota; kingdom Metazoa; phylum Chordata; class Actinopteri; order Cypriniformes; family Cyprinidae; genus Carassius; species Carassius gibelio. Next base: position 29,998,156 of record NC_068388.1, on the reverse strand, counting down.
GCTATCATTTGAGCACCCCCACAGACACTCTGCACAATCCAGCCTTCAGAGTTGAGGGTCGGCACAAGAGGCTGACTTAGACAGCCTGTTTATGACTGCTCACACAGCTGCTGTAATCACACTAGAGGCGTGGCCCGGTGTTCATTTTGTTGGATTTAATTCCGCCGTAGATACGCTTCAGGCACAAGAGACCCCTGCAGAGGCGGGGTCAGGAGATCTGAGTCTTTGCCCTTTCAGAGCGCTGAAGACTTACGTTGATCGAACAGCTCCATGGCGTGAGTCCAATAGCGCGCGGCACTCAGGTATACGATGTGTACGCATGCATTTTTTATTGCATTTGTGGAAGACATTTTGAAAGCATGATGATAACCAAACTGTTTCAGTCTGTAAATATATGACGATTCAGATGCAGCTCCTGAAACAAAAGTAGAGCATATGTAATTCTAAATGATCCATTTTTAAAACTACATTATTTTTTTCTTTATATATATATATATATATATATATATATATATATATATATATATATATATATATATATATATATATATATATAAACATAAACTGAAATGATAATCATAGCTGAATTAAGCAGAACTGCGGAGCTGACCCCACAAAAAAATAGAGTTATCTTACGGGAGGCCCCCCTGATATTTTGTATTAGCATCAACAACAAAGGCAAATCTGAAAAAAAATAAAATAATAATGCAGTTAGGATAGTGAATAAGATTAAAGAGACGGAGTATGGGGATTGAATGAAGGCAGTAAATGTTTATTGGTTCATCTCAGATCATAAAAGCAGACTGCAGTATTATCATTCATCATAACAAACAGTTAATGCAACAGCAGAATTCTGTGCCTTGCAAAGCTGAAATGTTGATGCTGATTTCATTTGACTGGTAACTTATTCTTCTGGTTTGTATTTTACTAATTTAATAAAAATGAGATGGAAAATGGGATCAAAAAGGTAAAAAAAAAAAAAAAAAAACTCAAATATTTCCCTATTAATATATGTTCCTAAACAAAAAAAATATCAAAAAAGAAATGTAAGCATAGAGGCCATGATACTGTAGCGTTACCTTTTAAAAAAACTAATTGCAAACGTTTATGCAAAGTGTATTATGTACAAATCATGCAATACTGTACCACTAATTAAGAAAGGTTTTGAGGGCAAAACTAATTAGGCCAATGAGAGACAATTAATAATCAATCAAATTTTTTATTAAATCATTCTTTCATTTCACTAATCAATCTTTTTACATTTTTTTATTAAATACAAAGGGGTCATTAATGATGCTTACATTATAGCATGTGCAAATTCCCAAACAAAATATATATATAATTTGGCCAAAATTACAGGTACCTAGATTTTAGATACACCGTCTGGTGCACCTGGACATATCATCAGTGATGTAACCTAGGATCACGGGGGGTTTCGGGTCTTTCAACAATCAGACCCCCTCCCCTAGGCTACCCAGCCGGGGTGATCAGGTCCCAGCTTATGTCCAGGTAGCGCTACTACCCTACACGTCATGCCTCTCCTCTCCTGATCCACAGTCACCTTGATGCTACTTCTGCAGCATCAGTGGCCAACTTGATGGCCCTTCGCTGGCTCGCCCCTGTGATGCCAAGCATTTTGTAGGCCCTGCAAAGGGATTGGCCCACAAACCCTTGACATCCCACTTCGACGGGTTGGCATATTGCCCGCCACCCATTGCTCCGGCAATCCTCCACAAGCTGGGAGTACTTTGCCCTCTTTCTTTCATTGGCCTCCTCCATACGGTCCTCCCAAGGCACTGTGAGCTCCAAGAGAATTACCTGCTTGGAGGCCTCTGAGGTAAGCACAATGTCTGGCCTTAATGTTGTTATGGCAACTGCCTCAGGGAACTTCAGCTGCTTGCCCAGATCAACTGACAGCTCCCAGTCACGCGCCGTTGCCAACAGGCCAGAGGAGGTGCCCCGGGCAGCTGGTGTTGACTTCTCCTCAGCTCTGACAAAAGCTGTGGTCTTCACTGGGCGGACGCTCTTGCTGTGGCTAATTCCACTGCAGATAGAATCCGCTACGGCTTTAAGGACCTGGTCATGGTGCCAGCGGTAACACCCTTCGCCCAGGGCTTTTGGACAGCAGCTCAGGATGTGTTCCAACGTTCCTCTCTTCTTGCAGAGGGGGCATGCTGGTGTTTCCACCTTTCCCCAGGAGAAGAGGTTGGATGGACTTGGCAACACGTCGTAGACCGCCTGGATCAGGAATTTTATCCTGTAAGGTTCAGCCTTCCAAAGCTCAGTCCATGTGACTTTGCGCTCCACTGTTTGCTGCCATCTTATCCAGGCGCCCTGTTGCCGCATCCCAGCCATCTGGCAAGCTCGCTTCTCCTCAACTCCTGCACGCACCTCCTCCAGAATCAGCGACCTCCTCTTTCCCTTCCACCTTGTCGTAGCGAGGAGTTCTTCTGCTGCCCAGGCCAGCTCTCCCATGTGCCACTGATCCCACCAACACCTTTTGAGGTATCTACTTTTGAGTATGATTTCAGTTTATCATATGTTATTATGTTTTTAAAAAGGAAGAAAAAGTACCCTCAGAAGATAATCTAGACCCTAATTGATTTAATTGTGAAAAAGCAAACAAAATGTAGCTTTAAATATTAATATTTAATTTAGAATTACACATGCTATACTTTTGTTTCAGAAGCTGCATCTGAATCATTGGGTTGAGTAAATTTAAATAAACATAATTTCTATTTTTGTGAAACTATCGCCAACTATTTATTAAATTGAAATGATAGCCTACTCAAAATATAAAATAATAATAAAATTATAATATTAGTTTCTTATTAATTTAACTGTTGAATAAAATAATTTCCAAATTTGCACTCATTCATGATTGGAGTGATAACTTTATGAGACAAAAGCTCATTCGGGGCATTTTTCCCCTATATATATAATTGTAATGTAAGGGCAATCCTTGCCATCTTCGCGCTCTTGCAAACTGGATGATCTGACTTGCTGTAGTCGCGTGGTGGCGTCTGGCGTTAACTTATCGCATAACGGCGCTTATTTAACGCCTAGCGGCGTTATGAAAATGGCGTTATAAAATTAATACAGCATTGAAAAGCACGCTGGCACACTTGGCTTTCCATACGGGCTCCCATTTCCTCGCGTCCGATTTCATTTTCCTCTCGCGGAAGTGATTTACACAGTTAACCCCTATCATCTTCCGTCCACTGGCTGAGGTGGTTCTACTACTTTTTCCCACTTTTCTCAAAAACTATTGGTCCTAAAGACATCAATCAAATTGTAGACTGTATGAGGGGATGTTCTCGCGACCTTGTTAAATGTTCCCTAAAAGTTATCTAAAGGTAACAAAAGTTCCGAACATTAGGTACGTTCTTGGAACGTCCTCTTTTGGTTATGAAAGTGCTGCAGTTCAAGGTTCCATATAAGACTTTAGGGGGACGTTCTATTTGGGTTTTTTTATGGTCACATAGCAAACGTTACAAAGAGGACATTCGGGACGTGAACAGAACGTTCTCACATGGTCCTCTGGTGGTCATATAATAACGTTCCCAATGTGACTTTAAGGGAACGTCCCATACCGGTTATTATATGGTCACACAACAACGTTACAAAGAGGACATTCGGTATGTTAACAGAACGTTCACATACGGTTCTCTGTTGGTCATATAATAACGTTCCCCTTATTACTTTAGGGGGACGTTTGATATTGGTTATTATATGGTCACACAACAACGTTACAAAGAGGACATTCGGGACGTTAACAGAACGTTCTCACATGGTCCTCTATTGGTCATACAATAACGTCCCCAATATGACTTTAGGGGAACGTTCCATACTGGTTATTATATGGTCACACAACAACATTACAAATATGACAAATTAATGAAAGCAAAGATGTATTAAATGTTTAATCTAATTCATGAAAATATTAAATAATACAATAAGTTTTAAACTTAAAAATAATAACACTAACATGCTAGCCAATTTGTTAGGTCCTCTCTGCTAATTCTGTGGTTAGGATTTGATATGTTTTACTTCAAAATAAAAACTATGACTTTCACTCTACAAATCTAAAAACCTTGATGTGTCCATAAATCCCTTATTAACAGACATACAAAACAATACAATGTCATAGATCAAGGCAACGTGAAAATAAGCGATGCATAAGTGATGCAGTTCAATTTTTCACCACATATTTACATTGGAAAATTGTGGAGTTTTGTAGAGTCTCCTAGCCTACTGCTGAAGTCGTGCGTTAAATTTGAATGTATCAAGCACGCTTTACAACTTAATATAGTCTATAAATACTTACCAACATTGCTGCAGAATGGTGAACACATTTACCCTTTATTATTTTCTATATGAATGTCTATATACTGTAAATTTCTATACAAATATTAAAAATGTATATAATATTATATAAATAAAAATATTTTGGTGAGGCACTACCACAACCGGAGCTGACTGACTCTGTTTGTATTCAAAAGGGAGAGCTGCAGCCCCATTCAACTGTGAGCCACTTCTGCTGGTGCTGGCTATATCTCCCATTGTCCTTCCTTTATGTGTGGAGTTGGGAGCGAGCGCACAGCATGGAAGCGCCCATGCAATCTCTTGCATTTTTTCCTGTCCATGTAAACAACTTAAAATACTCCATCATTTCTGGTCATACAGTTAAGAATAATACATTATTCAAAGCTTTTATTTGTGTAAACTCACAATATCAAGAAAACGTGCTTTTGCAAAATAAACCACCACAAAAATGACTGTTTTAAAGGTTATATCTGCTATGAATATGAAGTTTGACGATTGTTGCATTGTACTGTATCTTCTATAAAGATGAATATTTCGTTAATTTAAAAATAAGCACTTTAATGTTGTAGTATAAATAAATAATCAACTTTTGTTCTGTTAGATCTGTTTTGACTGCTTTTTGTGTGTTTTATAATTATAATATATATCTAAGTAATGAAGATATATAAACAAAACTAAAATCCATATAAACAATAACACAAAAACCGCTTGAGCTATTCAGGAAAGCAGCTGCTTGATAAAGTGGACAAAATTAATGGCCATTTCAAATTGTCCATAAACTCAATTTGATGGCCACAAAGATCACACCACAAGACTGAAAATCATTCTGGGGGAAGACATTTTTTTTTTTTTTTTTTTTTACCATCTAAGAAAAAATAATTTGGATGAGTCAGGTTCTGCACATCTGAGAAGAAGAAACAGCAGGTAAGATGTTTAGAATCTCCTACATTACAATAATGAAAAATTTTTCATGAGAAATGTTAGGTAACCTATAAGACGAATAAAACATGGAAATTTTACAACCGGGAATTATGACTTATTGGGTTTATTTTTACGTCAATATTTTTAAATAAATGTAAAAAAAAATTATACTAAATTATAATTATTATATTACGAATTATTTATTAAATAATACTAAATTATGCTCACAACAATAATTTATTTGAAAACAATACTTTCAATATAATGCAAATTATAATGGTAGGTATAATGGTATATAATAATAATATAAGCTAGGCCAAGCCTACACAGACCAAGATATACTCCAAGTTCCATTAATTAATTAGTAAATTATTGGGTGCCCAGAAACTGGGAACTCAAGTTTTTTTTTTTTTTCATTTATATTATATTTTATTAAATGGCTTGGATGAAATCTAATTTAGAATGCGGTCTGCAATTTCCTGATAACAGACACTGCTAAGTATAACACACTGTTGCCAGGGAAAACAAAGCGTTGTTATGGACGCAGGATTCTAACCTTAGAGACGGAAAGGGCTATTTTCTTTATTATTTTCTTAATTATTTTTTCAAATGATCCCTTACATAATATAACGTAATTATTAGTAGCCTATTATAATGCAATATATCATTATACAAATATAAATGAAATTTTTAAAAAATAAAATAAAAAAAACATTTACCACCTATGTCACAAATTCTAAATCTGGCAGCGGGTATATAAGCTGGGATCTGTGAACATCGCGCTCACACACAGCATACTCGCACCTCACTCAACTCAGTGGACATCCCAACTGTCAGTTTCTCTGAGGTAAATGTCTTTTTAATTAACCATTTTATTTAAATTAAGATCAAAACAAAATGAAATATAAAATATGTACACATGATAAAAATAATAATATGGAATTATAAGGACAGTAGCTTTTGAGCGAACTCTTCTCATGGTAAAACGGCCTTTTCCCCAAGAAATGTAATAAATTGTCATAAAACTGATGGACTGTCTCTTTCAGTAGTAAATGTACCACATAGTAAATGTACCACATTTACGCAGACAAACTGCTTTCCGTCTTTTTTTTTTTTTACTTTATACCACTCGTCCGCGCTGTTAATGCGGTTATAGGCTCATTAATTTTTTAGGGGCTGTCATGTTAACATTAGCTACTTTAAAATAAATTATGAATGCAATTATTATCAATATTGTAATGTCTCTTCCAGTAGTAAATGTACCACATAGTAAATGTACCACATTTAAGCAGACAAACTGCTTTCCGTCTTTTTCTTTAACTTTATACCACTCGTCCGCGCTGTTAATGCGGATATAGGTTCATTAATTTTTTAGGGGCTGTCATGTTAACATTAGCTACTATTGTAAGTTGTACTTTATTTAAAAATTAACGCGCCTTCTCACAGGCTTGGCTGTGAGCGAGCGCGCGCGTTGACCTCCGAACGAGCGCGAAAGTGCCGTTGTGATGAGAAATCGAGTCCGCTTAGGACCAAGGCGGTAGCTGTTTTAAATGCCTGATCAAAAGTTGTTATCGCGATAACTTGTTGTATGGCTAATCGGAGCTGCGGTAGCTTGTTGTTTCAAGCTAAAATAATTTTGTAAAAGTAACATACAGAATGTAATCAATCAAAATGTTTTTTAAATGTTATAAAACTAGCAACATCTCATAAATAATGCATTGTAATTCGTTTTAATATTCGGTTACTAGAACGCCTCAGCACCTCTTTTGAATATATTTTCCAGTTCTAAAATAATAATAATACATTCAGTTGTAATGACTAAAACACGTTTAGCCCACAAATTAAGAAGATTGTGGGATAGTAGAAAGATAATTAGGGAAAAGAGGGAAGTCGTGGCCTAATGGTTAGAGGGTTGGACTCCCAATCGAAGGGTTGTGGGTTCTAGTCTCGGGCCGGATGGAATTGTGGGTGGGGGGAGTGCATGTACAGTTCTCTCTCCACCTTCAATACCACGACTTAGGTGCCCTTGAGCAAGGCATCGAACCCCCAACTGCTCCCCGGGCGCCGCAGCATAAATGGCTGCCCACTGCTCCAGGTGTGTGCTCACAGTGTGTGTGTGCGTGTGTTCACTGCTCTGTGTGTGTGCATTTCGGATGGGTTAAATGCAGAGCACAAATTCTGAGTATGGGTCACCATACTTGGCTGAACGTCACTTCACTTTCACTTTCACTTAATTAGTAATGAAACGAACCTACGTACAATATATATATACACACACACACTTTGATTTTTATTTATTTTGACTTACTACCTAATTCATGTAATTTTTTACATTATTTTCAATATTGTAATAAGTACTTGTAATAATGCTGATTGTATATTATTTAAGAAACTATTGTTTTCAAAGAAAATCATACTGTAATGACCCAGAACTCGAAATGGGATCCATCTGCAGGATCCAGTTGTTGCACTGCTGTACGTAGTTGGTTGTGTCCTTGTGTAATGATTCCCACCAGAAGCGGTTCTCCAGCTGATGGATGGTTGCTGTGATACCTGGGTGTCCGGATGATGGATGGCAGTGAACTTGACTGATGACCTGATCACGAAGATGTTCAGGGACGAAGATTCTTTCAGCTGGACAGGCTACTGGGGTTTTGTTTCGGTCCCTGTACTGCTGAAGTAGGGTCATAATGTCCCATGAATGGGGGCAACGACTACATGAAAAGGTAGAATGGGTTCTGGATCTATTGAAATGCCTTCCTCCTTGAACTGACGTGAGAGGGCATCCGCCTTGGTGTTCTTGGAACCGGGTCGATAAGTCACAGAGAAGTCGAATCGGGTAAAGAACAAGGACCATCTAGCTTGGCGAGGGTTAAGGCGTTTGGCGGTGCGTAAATATTCCAAGTTCTTATGGTCTGTCAGTACTGTAAACGGATGAGTGGATCCCTCTAGCCAGTGCCTCCACTCCTCGAAGGCTGCCTTCATGGCAAGGAGTTCCCGGTCCCCGACACTGTAATTGCGCTCGGCTGAGTTGCGCTTTCTTGAATAAAAGGCACAGGGATGAAGCTTAGCGGCTGGGTCTGGACGTTGGGACAGGATAGCTCTGATACCAGTGTTGGAAGCGTCAACCTCTACAACAAAAGGTAATGAGGGGTCAGGGTGGCAGAGGATGGGCGCGTTGCTGAATCGTTGTTTCAGTGTTTGAAATGCTTAATGAGTGGGTTCGGACCATTGTAGTCGATGAGTTCCTCTTTTGACCATTGAGTAAGTGGGGCGACAACAGTACTAAAGTTTCTGATGAATCATCTGTAGAAGTTAGCGAATCCTAGAAATCGTTGTAATTCTTTGAGGGTTGCGGGTTCAGGCCAGTTAAGAACAGCGTTGACCTTCCTCTCGTCCATGGCCACCCCTCCGGGACTGATTATGTACCCCAAGAATGTGGTGGAGGTTGTGTGGAATTCGCATTTCTCAGCTTTGGTGTATAATTGGTACTTGATGAGACGTTGAAGAACTGTTCTGACGTGTCGTACATGTTCTAGAAGTTGTGGTGTCTTTTGCCGGCTCTCAGAAGAATCAAACTCAGTCAGGGATTTTTCTCTCAGAAGAAAAGACTTTATTTCAAGCAAAACAAAGTCGAGCCCCCTTGCAAGGGATCTCTCGAATGCTAGGTTGCATCTCATTATATACCCCATATAGGGCGTTTCCAAATAGTCAAACTTTTCCTTAGGCTTGCAATTTTGATCCCTCCCTAGGGAGACGCTATGGTAAAGAGAAGAGACCCATTGCATGTTTTTCCAGATGTTTCCTGAGACTTGCTATGGTAAAGAAAAGTGGGGGTCCGGATGTTTTTTGCAGACTTAGGCACATTCCTTTCACACAAAGGCTATATGATTCTAATGGAATAAAACACGTATGTATATATATGACTAGATTCATCTTGATTATACTTGATTGAGCAAAATCCCACTAATAAAAATCTTCCACATATTCTCCCCTTTGAGACTTAATAAGTCTCACATTTGATTATTCTTATCCAGAGTGCTATTCCATAATCCAGTCATATTAGTTACACTACCTAGTGACTAAATAAGTCACATTGTATTATCACCAGTGACTAGATTATGGGATTCCACTCTGAGGGATTACTGGACCAAACATCTCTCTCCTTTTTTGACTAGGAGCGAGTAAAAGATCCAGTCTCCCTAATTCCTTCTTTAATAGTACACAATGTTAAAAGCGTGAGCGTGTAATTGGTTCAGCACTTGCCTGTGGTTATCACAGTTATGTATAAAAGACATAAAATACATACATTACATCAATAATTGAATATCACAAGATTATAAAAGTTGATCTTCAGCTCAGATACCTTATGTATCGTAGAGAGCCTCCCTGGGCCAAAGTTCAACTGGCACTTATATCCAGGGTATGGTTCACCCTTAGACATCTTCAACATCCTCAGAGTCAATAGAACTATCGTCAAAAGTTTGCTCATTTAAGTTCCGTTTGTTTAGCCATCCTTCATAGTATTCCTCCAGACTCTTTTCAATGATCCTTTGTTGATTATTTGGGACTTTTATCACTCCCATTTGCTTAACAGTAGCATTGATGATTAATGATCTTAATAAAGGTAATACACAGCAAAATAATAATCCTCCTATTAATATGGCAACTCCTAAAAACATCCCTAGTTTAACAAACCATGCTCCCCATGCTCCAAATCTCACATCAATCCAATCCCAAATGTGTTGGTCTCTTCCGGCATTTGTTGTAATTTCATTTCTTAATTTTTTAATTTTTGTCATAACTTCACTGAAAGCTCCTCCAGGGGCGGTGTTATTTGGGATGAATGTACAACATTGATCTCCAAACATAACACAAACTCCTCCCTTGTCTGCCAAGAGCCAATTAAGAGCCTGTCTGTTTTGCCATGTCATTCTGCTTGTTGCATGCACTTGGTCGCCTAATAAGGTTAAGGCCTCATCAGTATAATTAATGAATCTTTGTTGATTATAATAGATATAATTAATCCACTCTGTATTTTTGTTTGGTGTGATCCAAACCAGGATTGACTCAAAACCTCCTTTTATTTCACTTCTTGCCTTGAATTTATTAGGAATTCCTCTTGGTTGTCCAATTGAGTCTAAATATACATTGGGGTCTGGCTCGTATCCTCTTTTAGTTCTATTGTCTTCCTTGTTTGTGCTCTGTTCTGTTCCCCATTGTGCCATGCTAACTTCTTGAAGTAACCGTACTCTTACACATATACCTTTCCATCCAACTGGTAAAGAAGGCAATAGTATTTCCCCTCCACAGATCCAAAAGAAATCTGCTATTATTAATGATTGATCTTCAGAAATTTCTATTGGAGGTAAGGCTATAGTTTGATTTTCACATTTTTCAGGTGCTATCTTACTTCCTTTAGTTGTTCCGAATGCTAAAAGTTCTGGAGCTCTAGAAGGAACTCCTGATTTCCAAGAATTTTTCTTATCTATATACCAAATAATAGCACATCTTCCTTTGAATTTACCCACATCTTGGGTTCCTTTTGGTTTATGGAAACACTCATATTTTTGTTTATAATCTATGCTATACCATTTTGGAATCTCTACTTTTTGTTTTTCAATTTTTATATTTTGACCTATATCTGAATACTGACACCAGGATCCCCAGAGTGGTCTAAAGAAATAATCTGTTAATTTAGGATTTCCTAAAAATCCTAGGCATTCAGCAATACAATATGGCCTGGTAAAATCTGTTAAATGACAAAAGTTTCTCCCAAATTGGGCACATTTTCGGTAGTCATATGGATTTGGTATGGCTATTACTTTGTTTAACGGAGATTTGGAGCACAGCAAGCAATTTTCTTTTCCTGTTTCTTTAGCTGTAAAGGCTGCCCATTTATACCATTCATTGTTTTGGGCTGTATCCCATAATGCATCAATTTGACTAACGTCTTCATCACCTTGAACATCATAATCAATGTCTCTACGATTTTTGATTACCATTGGTTCTGTTGAGTTGATCACATTGTCACTTTTGTTCAAAGGTTGTAAAGTCAATTGAAGGGAAGTCAGGTTGCTTTCTATCGGTTGAGTTTGAGTCTGCATTATGAGATGCATTAGGCATAGGATGGTCTTCAGACATGTTGTCAGACTGATTCTCTGTCCTCTCCAGTTTGTCTGACAGGAGGAAAGAGCTCTCGTCAGTTTGCACTTCATCATGTGTCTCTGATTCTTCCTCATTGCTCTCTCCTGCATTGTCTGGTTGTCTGCTTTCCTTTCTTTCTGCCTTTCCTGTGGGAACTCTAGTACAGTGGTTTAGATGATACCAGGTTGTGCTTCCCTCCACTTGGACTGCTGTAGGAGTAGCTCTCACCACTGTGTAGGGTCCTTCTCTCCTGGGCTCATTCCATTTTCGCCGGAATACCCTCAGATAAACTTGATCCCCTGGTACAACTGGACAGGCCGTCTCCGATTCCTCACTGGGCTCTTTTCTTTTTTCCTGTAAATAGATAGCTTTATGTATGGCAGTTAGTTTCTTCATATAAGAGCGAAGTTCCATTTGTAATTGTTCTAGAGGCGGTCCTTTATAGGGACCTCTACAATATGGCACTGGCATGGGTCGACCCGTAAGCATTTCATGTGGTGTTAAGTGCGTGTTTCTGTTAGTTTGCATGCGATAGCTCATTAGTGCGAGCGGTAATGCATCAATCCAATTAAGTTTAGTACTTTCACATATTTTGTTTATTTTGGCCTTGATCACTCCATTAACTCTCTCCACTATCCCTTGTGACTGAGGCCTATAAACGCATCCTAGTCTCTGTTTTATTCTTAATTGTTGCAACACTTGTTTCACAGTTTTTTGTATGAATGCCGACCCATTATCTGAACTTATTTCTGATGGAATTCCAAATCTAGGAATTACCTCTCTTGTTAGGAATTTAATTACAGTTCCTGCTCCTAAATCCGCGGATGGTACTGCTTCCACCCACCTGCTAAACCTGTCTATGATAACCAGCATGTATCTTTTGCCTTGTACACGCTTTATCATATCCACATAATCACATACAAGATGTTTAAAGGGGCCTTCAGGTGTTGGAATATGGCCTATTGGTGTCACCATGCCTTTTCTTACATTGTATTTAGCACATACTTCACATGTGGACAAAAATTCATCCACCATTGCATATAAATAAGGAGACCAATATCCTTGCTGTTTAATTTTTCTTACTACTTCTCCCCTTGCACAATGGTCAAAACCATGTGCATCTGTAATAAGAATATTCAACAGTGAAGTAGGTGCAACAATGTGTCCTTCATGTGTACGCCAGATCTCCTGTGAGTCTTTTTTAGCTCCCCTTTGATGCCACATTGATTGTTCATATGGGCCTGCTTGTTGTTGTATTCGAATAATGTCATCCAATTGAGGATGAGGCTCGATAAGTACAACAGGTGCTAATACTGCTACCTGACACCCTGAAGCTTTTTTAGCTTCTAGATCTGCTGCATTATTTCCTTTGATGACATAGTCATTTCCCTTCTTGTGTGCTTGACATTTGATTATTGCTAGTCGTTTTGGTAGCATCATAGCAGAAATCAATTGCCCTATTTGTTCACTATGTTGGATGGGAGTCCCATCACTCTTTTTGAAACCTCTTTGTTTCCACACTGCTCCGAATAGATGACATACACCATGAGCATACGCTGAATCTGTAAAAATGTTAGCAGTTTGTCCTTTTGCTAACTGACATGCAGTTGTGAGAGCTTTTAATTCTGCTAATTGAGCAGAGCAAGGCTGTACACAATGTTGTGATATCACAGATTCAAATTCTTTTTTGTTTTTCTTCACTACTGAATATCCTGTATGATTTCCTTCGTGATCCCTAAAGCTAGAACCATCTACAAAGTAAGTTACTTCTGCTTCAGTAATGGGTGTTGATTCTAGATCTGGTCGTAATCTAGTAAATGCCAAGGACTCATTCACACACTCATGAGGTTCTCCTTCGAAAGCCAAAGGAATTAATTCAGCCGGATTGACTGTATGGCATCTTTTAATGGTAACATCTGGATATGTGAGTAATGAGGAATAGGCTAGAATTCGAGCTTGTGTCAGAACAAATTTCCCTTGTTCTATTAATTCCACAACTTTGTGATGGGTATATATTGTTACTGGATACCCCATAGTTATTGTGGATGCTTTTTCATAAGCATAATACACTGCAGCTAAACCCTGTTGGTAACATGGTGGGTATCCCTGGGCTACATTGTCTAACTTTGTGCTGTAGTATGCTATAGGCTGTTTTTTCCTCCCACTACAGGTTTCTTGCATTAATACAGCTGATGCATAACCATCAACTCTATTTGCCACATAAAGATGAAACATTTTATCATATTCTGCCATTCCCAGGGCAGGGGCCTGTTGTAATTCTTTTTTTATTGCTTCAAATGCTAGTATGGCATCTGTGTTCCATTTTAATGGATTTCTTAAATGTTGTAATCCTGCTTGTTTCATCATTTCTCTCAAAGGCCCTGTCTTTACTGCATAGTCCTCTATCCAATCGGCACTAAAGCCTGTCATTCCTAGAAATGTCATCATTTGTCCTACTGTCTGAGGTAACGGTGTTTTACTTATACCTTCTAACTGAGCTGGAGCTATAGCTCGTGTACCAAATGCAATTAATCTTCCCAAGTATTCCACTTGAGGCTGGCAATACTGCAATTTGTTTTTAGACACCTTGTGTCCTCCTTCTGCTAATTTTGTCAACACCTTAATTGAGTCTTTGTGACATTGTTCTAGTGAGGTAGAACAGATAATTAAATCATCCATGTATTGTAATAGTGTACCGTCTATTACAAGGTCTTCTAAATCATCCTTCAAAATCTTGTTGAATATATGTGGTGAATGTTTATATCCCTGAGGTAGTCTAGAATATGTATATTGCTTATTTGCATGTGTGAATGCAAACAAATATTTACTCTCTTCTGCAAGCGGTACACTGAAGTAGGCAGAGCAAAGATCAATTACAGTAAAGTATTTGGCATCAGGAGGGACATTTGTCAATAAAGTGTGTGGGTTTGGTACCTCAGCTGGCATATCTTCCGTTATTTCATTTATTGTTCGTAAATCATGAACAAGTCGCCATCTGGTTTTGTCTGATTTGATTACAGGCATAATTGGAGTATTACAGTAACTAGTAGTTTCTATCAATACCCCTGCCTTCACTAAGCCTTCAATTGTGTCCTTTATTCCTGCTTCTGCATCTGCTCGTAAAGGATATTGTGCTTTTCTAGGCAGACGTGCATTTGGCTTAAGTTGAACTCTTACTGGATTTGCTGATTTTATTAATCCAATATCTGTGTCATGTTGAGACCATAGTTCAGATGGTACCTGACACTCCATTTCCTTAAATAATTCAGTCTCATTTGTGTTAATTAAATCAGATGCTGTAGTCATCTGTGTTACTTTCTTTTGGCTGATAACTACTTCCTGTGGAATTCCCAGCAAACTGGTTGCACACAGAATTTTGATGTAATTTTTGTCAGCTGAATGAAAAATCAATGGGTTTTCTGTTGATTCCCATTTGCTTTGTTCTGCCCTTTTCATCATTGGTCCTAAATCTTTCGCTTCCCAATTTCTTCCTACATATACTGCAATATGCGGGACAGAGTTATTTACATTGAACCATTTTTTGACAAATTCACTTTCTGGTATGTTTAAAGCTGCTCCCTCCTTACCTATGATGATGTACTGGGAGACTATCTCAATCTGCTGTCCTTTTGTTTCTTTTTGCCATTTCTGTTCTATATTTTCATCTCTTTCTTGATCATACATCATTGTGCAATGAAATTCTGACTTTGATAGCTGTGCTTCAGGTATCTGTGCTTCAATAAACTTTCCCCATTTATTGACCGTCTGTCTCACATCTTGTTCTATCTGTCCTATCCAAAAAACATTTGCTTTTGGCTCTGCAACCATCATTTGTTTTTCTGTTCCTATTGAATCAATATATATACCTTCTGGAGAACACCAAATTTGTAGTCCTAATTTACATAATGCATCTCTTCCTAACAAATTAATAGGAGTTTGATTTGATACAAGAATGGGCATTGTTATACTTTGATCTTTTGTTTGTAGACACACTGGAGCTGTTATGGGAATCAATTGCATTTTTCCCGAGAATCCTATTGTCTTTGCAAATTTTCCAGACAAGGGGAGATGTGAAGCATATTTCAAATTAATGCACGTTAAATTTGCCCCCGTATCAACCAAAAATGGAAATGTATCTCCCTCTATTTTAATCTGCATAATAGGCTCTTGATCAGCTTTTGTTGATAAAATTGGAAGCTGACTCTCCCCTTTAGGATTCTCTGGGCACCCCTAATAGCCTGGATTGGGACCTCCCCAAGGGTTTACTGGGCCCTGCACTGGACCCTGAGTAGGCTGTTGCCAGCTCATCTCCCTTCTACCCTGAGGTTGCTGTGGCCATTGTTGAGTTGGACAGTCAGCTTTGATGTGTCCGGGCTGCGCACAACCCCAGCACAATGGTGGAGGCCTGTCTCTGCCTCTGCCTCTGCCTCTGCCTCTTTGCTGTATGGGGTTTTTTCTCCATCCCATTTGTCCTGGCTGTTGAGTATAAACGTTTATTATGGGCACAGAGTTCAAGTGTTCATTTGGAGGAACTGCTGTAAGTGGACTTGACGGAATAGTAGGTTGTGGAGCAATTACTGGAGGTACTAGAGTCATTTGTTCTGCTGTTGCATTTGTTACTGAAGCTTGAATATTTTTCTTATTCTTTTTTGTGAGTTCTTCAAGCTGTAATTGAGTTAGTTTACGTTGTAACTCTTTCTCTTGACTTTTAAGTTTTAGTTCATTTTTTCTTTGCTGTTCCACTGCATGAGACACATGGTCACAAAACTCTTTGTGTGTTTTAGAAGTTAAACCGACCACATCCTCCAGCTTGCTTTTTACCGCTGGCGGCATAGCGTCAATCACAGCTTGTCTAAACAATGTTGACATTAATGGGTCTCCCTCGGGATCCCCCTCAGTTTCTTGTTTCCACCTTTTCAGCTCTTTTTGGACATAAGTGGTTGGATTCTCTAAATCTCCAATTCCTTCTCCCTTCAGTGATTTAGGATTCAGTCTGATCGGATACTCCGCACGCAATGCCTGCCATACTGCTGGGCGGAATGCATCAAAAACAATCCCATCCATATTGTGAGAGTTCACTGCTCTGTTTAGAGTCGTTGTAAGAAGAATTTCATCCATCTTTGTCCCTCCAATAATTTTAGCCAGCAGAGCTTTAACATCTCCCACTGCCAATAGCTTTCCCATTGTTTCCTCTTCAAACACTTTAATGAATTTCCCTGCACCCTCATGAATATCAGGAAGACGAGTGACAAGCCCCTCGAGGTCCTGTGAAGCCCAGGGGACATACTGTCCCTGCTCACCCTTGATTAAAATTGGGAGCTGTGCGGCCAGTGGTCTAAGTGTCCCTTTATCTCTGCCCTGTTCCCATTTACTGTTATCAAATAACTCCTCTGCCTGATTCTCATCCTCACTACCGTAGAACAACTTACTCTTTCCTCTCTCCAACTTATTTACCTCTCTGATCTTCTTCCCTGATTCTCTAATTTTCTCTTCCATTTCTTCTTCCAAAGCTTGTACTTGTGCTACAATATCTCTATCTTCCCTCCGTTTTCTTTCTAATCCTTCCTCAAACCAGGTTTTATCTTCCTGACTTGCTTTCATTTTTTCTAACGCTGTACGTGCTTGTCTGTAACAGTCAAGTTGCAGACCTTCTGCACTTTCCTGTCTGGTTTGCCTCTGTGTTTTTACAGCTGGTTCCTCTCTATCATCCATCTCTAACTGCCCTTCTAACTCTAGTTCTCCTGTTACCTCCATGGTTCCCTTGAGTATTGGGAATTCTCTTGCTAAAGGCAGATAAGGAGGGGGGTCTGCATATTTCTTTTCTTTTCTAATGTTATCCTTCTCTGCCTCCTTCAGGACTTTCCTAGCCTGTTTTATACTCTTCAACATATCTTCACCTTCTTTTTTAAACAGCGCAAGTATTTCTTTCTCTTTTTCCCTTTTTGTTTCTCTTTTTTCTTTTTTCATATTGATGCTTTTAGTTTTATAATTTTTTATTAGAGTTTCCATTTCCTCACACAATGCCACATCAAATGTCCCTTCCTTTGGCCATTTTGTCGTCATATTTTTTGTTCTCTTCTGCCATTTTTTTGAGATTTTGTCTATTTGCGCTTTACACAGTGGATTTTTTAATCCAATGATTTCCACTGGTGTGGCTGCCATATCTTTATTTATATTATTACCATCAAAAATCAACTTTTTAGTTTTATATAATAACTTGGTTACAATTTCTTCTTTTCCTTTTACTGAATTTAACTATTTTTTACCCATTTCACCCTACTTTCTATTCTTTTTTATGTGTTATACCCCTTTTGAATTTAGTTTTTTTATTGTCTCATGCGTTTACACTTCTTAAATTTATATTATTATTTAACTGTCTATTTTATTTACTCTATTTTATTATCACTTTGTAGATAACTATTTCTAACAATAATTCTTTATTTTTATTTTTACTTTTCTTTCCTTTTTTGTCCACCCATGTATTAAAACTTTAATGTGGGAACTTCCTCCCTTGCTCTCACTCCCACTGTACTGGGCTCAGAAAATGTTCTCCCCTTTCACACAGACATCCAAAATGCAAAACTCTATTATAGATCTCGGTTCAAACTTTATTGATACTATTTCCCTAAGCCCATTCACACTTGCTACACTCTTTATTGAGCCAGAGTGCTTATGCTTGCATACTTTTTCCCTTTATCTAAGGGATAATCAGTCATTAATTGTCCTTTTATTATCAAGGCTCATCATACATTCATCCCTCTCAAGTGGATATTGGTTGAGTCCAATTCTGCCAGTTCACACTTAAGTGAAGGTCCAGGAACGGTGCTCAACCCTTACCCACTCAATACGGAATTTATTTGTTCATACATTCATCACCAATCACAAATTCATTCATCCGGACACAGATACATCCACACAACAAAACACAGCTCTTCCTAGAGCTCCTTAAGGGCCCACCTATTTCTGTCCTTTGAGAATTTCACCTATACTTTCTCAAAGCGGTATCCGTGGGACTTTTTCTCGCGATTCCTTAATCTGCTTATCCGTTTATCACTGTCCTACTTGGTACAGCTATCCAATAAACACAGATTTTACAATGTCCTTTTTGCCTACACTATTTCTGTTTTAAATCTAGGTTACCTTACAAGGCTTTCCTATTAATAAACAAAATATGTGCATGCAGTTATTTCTTCTGGAGTAAAACCCCTTTTTCAATTTGGATATCCTATTTTTTCTAAATTTGGAAGAGTAGATTTTAAGTGTCCTTACCACTCAGAACTGACCTCAACCAACACAAACGAATTCTATAAGCAAAAATGCTTACCTTGTTTTATGGTGGCCACCCGGTTGTGTTGATCATTGGTCAGCTCAAAAACGGTTGTCCACTCTGTCACTCTTGTCCAGTCCCATCTGGGGTGCCAAATCTGTGGTGTCTTTTGCCGGCTCTCAGAAGAATCAAACTCAGTCAGGGATTTTTCTCTCAGAAGAAAAGACTTTATTTCAAGCAAAACAAAGTCGAGCCCCCTTGCAAGGGATCTCTCGAATGCTAGGTTGCATCTCATTATATACCCCATATAGGGCGTTTCCAAATAGTCAAACTTTTCCTTAGGCTTGCAATTTTGATCCCTCCCTAGGGAGACGCTATGGTAAAGAGAAGAGACCCATTGCATGTTTTTCCAGATGTTTCCTGAGACTTGCTATGGTAAAGAAAAGTGGGGGTCCGGATGTTTTTTGCAGACTTAGGCACATTCCTTTCACACAAAGGCTATATGATTCTAATGGAATAAAACACGTATGTATATATATGACTAGATTCATCTTGATTATACTTGATTGAGCAAAATCCCACTAATAAAAATCTTCCACAAAGTGTGTTGGAGTAGATCAGTATATCATCAATATAAACGATCACAGATTTGTTCAGCATGTCTCTGAAGACCTTGTTTATGAATGACTGGAACACAGACGGACTACTGACCAGTCCAAACGGCATAACGAGATATTCGTAGTGCCCAGTGGTTGTGGAGAAGGCTGTCTTCCATTCATCTCCCTCTCTAATGCGAATGAGATTGTATGCACACCTCAAATCCAGCTTGGTGTAGTACTGGGCAGTGCGAAGCTGTTCAAGAGCTGAAGGAACCAATGGGAGTGGATATCTGAATTTAAAAGGGGGGGTGAAATGCTATTTCATGCATACTGAGTTTTTTACACTGTTAAAGAGTTGGATTCCCATGCTAAACATGGACAAAGTTTCAAAAATTAAGTTGTACGTTTGAAGGAGTAATACTCCTTCCGGTTTGTCACAAGTTTCGGAAAGTTTTTTTCGAGTATGGGTCTGTGTGACGTTAGATGGAGCGGAATTTCCTTATATGGGTCCTAAGGGCACTTCTCCCGGAAGAGCGTGCGCTCCCGTGGGGCAGAGCAGAGACATTCACTCACTGATCAGAGCGAGAGCGAAATGTCACAAAAGAAGTGTGTTTTTGGTTGCCAGGGCAAGACAACCCTGCACAGATTACCAAAAAAAAAAAAAAACGGACTAAGGGACCAATGGATTGAGTTTATTTTTACAGAGCATCAACGGAGTTGTGCAAGTGTTTTTGTTTGTTCCCTGCATTTCGAAGATGCTTGTTTTACAAACAAGGCCCAGTTTGACGCCGGATTTGCATATCGTTTATTTCTTAAGGATAATGCAGTCCCAACGAAAAAGGGTCACGATCGTGTGTTGGAACTGCAGGCGGTGAGTAAAACTGCTTCAAATATCTCTGTGTTGTTAACTTAGCTATCGGCACGTAAGCACATCAAGTAAACAACATGCGATGTTGTCATCCAACTGCACTTTCCACATGTACACTTTAAAAAAAGCCATGGTTTGTTTTGGATGATGTTTTTTTTTTCCTCACGGTAATGTCACAGCTTCCAAACGCTCTCAACGCAAAAGCCTACTCGCGCTCGTGATTCTTTAGCTCCGCCCACACGTCACGCCTCCAGTCGCTTGGGTTTTTCCGGGAAAAAACGGTACAGACTATCTTTCTCTTATAAATATAATAAACTAAAGACTTTTTGGAGTTATGAAGGATGCAGTATTACTCTATAGGTACTCAAGATTAACAGGATATTGAGTGAAAACGAGCATTTCACCCCCCCTTTAACAGTTATTTTGTTTAATCCACGATAGTCAATGCAAGGGCGGAGACCACCATCCTTCTTCACGAAAAAGAACCCAGATTAAGCAGGGGATGTAGACGGTCTAATGAAACCCTTCTGGAGTTCTTCATTGATGTAATCCTTCATGGCTTCGGATTCAGGTTGAGACAATGGGAAGATGCGACCCTTTGGAGGAGAATGCCCTGGCAGAAGATCGATGGCACAGTCATATTTACGGTGGGGAGGTAAGGTGTTGGCTTGTACTTTACTGAAAGCCTCTGTAAGATCAGCATACTCCTCTGGAAGGTCGGGAATGGATTCTTGTGCTGGAGAGAGAGACACGGAACAGACAGGAATGGGATTGACCAGAGAAAGACAGTTCTGTTGACAATGATTGCTCCATTTCACAATTTGGCCCTCTCTCCAGGAAATTTGTGGATCATGCAGACGTAACCAGGGTAATACCAGAATCACGGGAGTGTGAGATGTGGGGAGAATGTAGAATTGAATCCTCTCCTTGTGAAGTAAACCAGCCGCCATCAATAGTTTGCGAGTGAGGTGAGAGATGGATCTAGAACCCAGCGGTCGACAATCTATTGTCTCCACTGAGAGAGAGGTAGAGCATGGAAACAGTTTAATGTCATATTTCTTAGCAAACTCTTCAGAAATGAAATTGCCAGCAGCCCCAGAGTCGAGTAAAGCAGTGGTAATAATTTGTTTGTCGTCTATCCATAATTCAACTGGAATGCTTACACACTGTATATCGCACATGGAAGTGAGAGGAGTACTCACCGAGCATTGTGAGGAGGTAGATTCACGAGTGGGGCAGTTGTTACGTTGATGGCCAGGTAAGCCGCAGTACATGCATAGTCGATTAGAGATGCGTCGATCTCTCTCCTCAACAGACAGATGGTAAGTATTAATCTGCATGGGTTCAGTAGGTTCATTAGGTGACATGAAAACTGGGTGATCCGTGCGACGTGACCTTGATCGTCGGGCACGTTGCAGATTGTCAATGGAAATGGCAAGTTCAATGAAGCTATTAAGATCTCTGCCCTCGTCTCTCCATGCTAGCTCAGTTTGAAGATCATAATTCAGACCCTTGCAAAAGAGTACCTTTAACGTGTCATTCACCCAGTTGGTCTGTGCTGCCAGCGTGCGAAATTGTAGAGCATAATCAGCCACCGTCATTCTGCCTTGAGATAATTCCAGTAAACAATCTCCAACTCCTTTTGCCTCCTTAGGATGATCGAATACTGTTCTGAACTGTTGTAGGAAATCATGAAAGGAAGAGAATGCAGACACATCGGAGCCCCATACAGCAGTAATCCATTCCAGTGCTTTCTCAGTCAGAAGAGAACAAACAAAAGCGTTTTTCCCAGTATCAGTAGTATACAGCGTGGGCTGCTGTTCAACAAACAATGAGCATTGTAGTAGAAACCCCTTACATTTGCTGGCGTCACCGTTGAATTTCTCCGGGAAAGTGTGACGGGGATTAACATGTGACGGACTGCAGCGTGGGTAATGGCGGACGCGTCCGGCGTTGGTGTGGCAGTGGGAGCTGTGTGAAGACTTTGAACGGCTTTGACGAGTTCCTCTGTGATAGACGTCAGTCAATTCAGCTGAAATTTGTTGGCAGTGATCTGACTGGCTTGGGCCGCCATGGTAGTATGAAGACTTTCATAAGCCGCTGGATCTCGTGTTGGCGAAGTCTTCTGTAATGACCCAGAACTTGAAATGGGATCCATCTGCAGGCTTTATTCAGAAACTCGTAGTCGTACAGGCAATGGTCAGTAACAGCAATATCAACAACGCAGGAAGAGCAGAGAATCAATATCTAATAAACAAGCAAGGGTCGGTAGGTAGGCAGCAAAGGTACGTGAAGGATAATAGACATGATCAGCAACAGGAAAACAAAACCGGGTAATAACGCTCAGAAATGAAAGACACAGCAAATCAAGACTTTGAACTGATGTGATAGTCCAGCTTATATTCACCAGTCCTGATGGATTGCACCTGTGACGGTGATCAGAGTCCAAGGACGGGGCTTATGGGTAATGTAGTGTAGTCAGTGTAAATGAGTGGGTGGATGCATGTGTGTCAATATTCAGGTTCGTCTCCGTGACACATACAGCAATTATCACACTATATAAATTCATTATGATGACAGAAATTACAATTGTAATTGACTTTTTAACTCTTATAACACAGTACATAAAATAGTACAACAGTTACTAAATCAGTAATAGTAAGTGAATAATGGCTGTTTGTGCACTGAGAGTAACTAAAAATACAGCTAGTTTATAATTGTTAATTATTAGGGGTGTAACGATTCATTCGTTTTCTCGATGCATCGATTATAAACCCTGTCGATTCATATGCATCGATCTTGAAACATGATTTTTGAATCGTGAATCGCCGATCTTGGACAGTAATCAATTCAAAATGCTAAGAATCGAATGAATTGCGATTTCTATAGCGATTCAATGCTTTCAAAATGTATACACATGAAATTACTACAAGCACGAATTAATGGAGACCTTGAAGAGTGTTCGTGAATCGTGCCTCTTATCTGTCCTCCACGCACTCCACTGTTTACCGCCTGATGAGACTGTCACAGGATTGCGCTCGTGCTCCGTTCGTCTCTGACGCAGCTGACGTGTGATCTATTGAGAATGAGAAGTTGTCGTCATAGCACAAAGCCCCTCCCTCGATATCACGGTCTCCGCCATGTTGGAATCAGAATCAGAATGAGCTTTATTGACAGATATGTTTACACATACGAGGAATTTGTTTTCGTGACAGAAGCTCCGCAGTACAACAGAATGAAAGCGACAGCGAATGATACCAGCGGCGAAACAGGATTGTTTAAATGTGTTTTTAAGAGGAGGTTCTCGCAATTCTGCACTGTTTTACCATGCCTGGAAGTTACTGCTGCGTTAAAAACTGCTGCAGTACCTCACACGATACATATGGAAAACATAGGAAAAATTAAATACAGTTTTTTTAGGTTACACCAATCGCAAAACAGCCGTATTTGGAGAAGCTCTCAAGTGGCACAGAGACCTGGACCATTTACCTCCATGCACACATATGGACATATGGAATTATATTGTTTTTGGTTTAAGTTACTACACAATGCAGGAGTTTAAAAGCCACAAGTCTTTGGAAAGTTACGAGGCTTTCTGCTGTGGCTGGGTCCATTTACAGCAGGTGATGAAAACAGTGTTGTACTGCCCAAAGTAAGTTTATTCACATGCGTTTTAGCGTATTGTAATTACATTGCATTTAGATTTAACTGCGACTGAACACTAGATTGTAACGAGATGTTCAATGTATACGAACGTTTCCAACATGTTTTGACGTAGGCTAAAGCTGTGTATGTTTAGTTATTATTTGATTTTAGCCCAGTGACACATACTGTACCAGGTTTTTTTGTTGGGGGCTGCAAAGTGGACAAACCATTTCTGGGTTAGCTAGGGTAGTTAAATGTGTGATTGCGAGATGTAAATGTCCGGGTTAGATTAAGCCATTAACAGCGTGAATGCAAAGTGACTTACATTGTAAACAATATAATTCCCAATATCCATATGTGTGCACTGAGGTAAATTGTTCAGGTCTCTGTGCCGCTGCAGGGAGCTGCCTGAGAGCTTCTCCAAACACCGCTGTTTTGCGCTTGGTGTGAGCTTGTTCCTGTAAGGTCCACTTTCTTTCGCCTTATGTTTTTGTATTGCTTTACTTTCTTCCTTTTCTTTCGCGTATTCGTAGATCCGTCTTGATCTGTTCCGCCGACAAAATAAATGCGCAAAAATGAAAGCGCTCTGAAATGTTTAGTGGCGCCTCTGTGAAGTTCTGAAGGCATTGCCCCTGGCAACAGATAGCGTATCCTTACATCAGACCCCTCCCAAATGAACCCAAATCGGCACGTGACTCCTCATTCTCAATAGGACTCATGGCCGGTAATGCTAACGTGAAGTAGTTTTATTTTTCTGTAGTTTGTCAATGGCTCTCTGCATCTTACCGACGGAGTTACCGGAGCCGTCGACAGCTGTATTTATTGCATGGACGGAGCAGAAATGTAAGTGTCTAAATCATATGCACAGATCCATTGAATGATAAATGTTTTTAAACAATGCGGATGAACCAAATATACGAAGGAAACTTTTAAAATGAACCACAGCATTAACAACGACCTTGAAATAAGAGCGCAAGATTTATCTGATAATCAGATGCAGATGGAGAGGAAAAGTTAAATAGAGATGAAGACGTTTTCACACTGAAAGAGAAGCGATCTCGCTCTCATAGACGTGCCAGGCTATATCTGCAGCTAAACTGAATAAAAGCAGAATGAACTGATGAAACTAAAAAAAAAACCATGAACAATTTATGAATGATGCAGTGCTAATTGACATTTATTACAGAAACTATAAAGCAGAGATGGGACCAAGTCACACATGTGCAAGTCTCAAGTAAGTCTCAAGTATTTTTTTCTTGGGCAAGTCAAGTCAAGTCAAGTCACAAGCTATGTCAAGTCAAGTCCAAGTCAAGTCACCGTAATATTGTTATTTTACCTGCAAATTCTGATCTTAATAAAGTTAAAAGACAAGATATAAGTAACTGTCATTAAATTAAAATAATTTGGATTTGCATTGTAAATACTCATGTTCAGTAAAATACATCATGGAATCAAACAAAATTGTAACTTCCTAAAATTATTTATTTTCCACTTCTGCCAACAGTGTTTGAAATGTTTTACATTTTCAACATTGAGTCCATAAAACTAAACATCCAACAGACTCCTCTCTGAACACCTCTCTCTCTCTCTTTCGTTTTGCTCTATGAGAAAGACAAGGTAACAAAATATTCGGGGCTTATGCCCCCTTAGCCCAGCCCTAGCGCCGCCCCTGGAATGCGTTTTTTTGACGGCCTGCTAGCGGATCATTAGGGGCCGTTCACATCACGTCTTTTGCGCGCGCAAGTTCGTTATTTCCAATGTAGGCGCGCGGTATGCGCGCTCATAATGGAAGCAACGCGCTCATGACCATAGACATATTTATATGTCTATGCTCACGACGCTCACCGCATCGAGTTAAAAACATCTAAACTTTTCAGAATGCTGCAAGCGCACCGCAGGTCATGTGACAATAACTAACCAATCAGCTTCATCCTTTCCCGTATCAACGTTGAAAGCTCAGCTAACATGAAGGAACAGCTGTTCATAGCTGTATATGGATTGCCATTTTGAAATGAATTTAGTAGCAGAGCTACTGCGAGCGATTTTAAGTGCTGCAAAACAGAGGGGTTACCAGGATGTCATGTTTGGGGGGGCATTTGGCTTTTTTGGGGGGGCAACATAAACAACTGAAAAAATCGGCACAAAATAATCTATAGCCTACTAACACAATCTGTTTTAGTGCATATCTTTTCCATATATAGAACAGATCAAGGTGATTGCCTGATGATGAGTGACAGGTGTTTGCTTGTGAGAAGACTTGCTACACGAGTAGGCTTTTTTTTAAATGAATTTGAAATCACGTTTGTATAGACAAGAGGTAAATTAATTTGTTTCTTCTAAGCTGTTCCAGAAGTAGGTGCTACCATAAATTCGCCAGTTAGCCTATAAGTTTCTTTGTGAATGCGGCCCCAGGTTAAAAAAAAAAATGCATATGCTCATTTGAACAGTATGAGAACAGTATTTTAATGGTATTCTCTGGTTGTAAGTGGCTTTGGATAAGTGTCTGCTAAATGAATAAATGTTAACACGTAGGCCTAGATAAAAGGGAACATATTAGGCTACAGGGGGTAAGGAGACTTAGAGAGTTGAAATAAAAGATATGGTAACACTTTAGTATAGGGTACAATTCTCACTAATAACTAGTTGCTTATTAGCATGCCTATTATTAACATATTGGCTGTTTATTAGTTTTATTATATAATAAAAATCTAATAAGTCTGTTTTTTTGTTTTATTTTTTAGAAATCATGATTTTATCCTGATTCTTTGTCATGTTGGTTTTTCTATTTTGCAAGCTGTTTGAGCATCACAGCCAAACTAATTTCCCTATTATAAAGCATTTTAAGGTAACAAAATATGAAAAAGTATATTTATATTTAGGCCAAAGTGCACGGGTGAAGATAAAAATCTTTGTAATTATTTTAGTTGTTATTAAAAAATGAGAACAAAGATACACATTAAAAATACAGATATTATACAAATAAAGGGTTTTATTTTCAGGTACAAGAGATGTATTTAGCAGGAGCATTAAAAAAAATTAATGAACAAATATAAAAATAAAAAATAAAATAATTTTGTTTTTGTTTTTTCAGTCAAGAGTATTGAGTGATTTTTCTCTGTGGGTTTGGTGTTTTATTAAAATTAAAGGAATAATTCACCCAAAAATTTCATTAACCTGAATGAGTTTCTTTCTTCTGCTAAACATAAGCATTATTTTGAAGAAAACAAAACAGTTGCTGGTTCACAGTGACTTCCAGAGTATGTTTTACTACTATCAAAGTCAATGTGAACCAGAAACCGTTTGGTTACACAGATTCTACAAAATATCTTCTTTTGTGTTCAGCACAAGAAAGAAGTTAATATAGGTTTTGGACAACATGTGAGTGTATAAACAATGACAGAAATTAAAATTTAGGGTGAACTATCCCTTTAATTCACATGGCAGCATGTAGCCTACTGTCCCTTTAAGACCTGCATGCATACAGACATGCATCCTCTTTCAGTTGTTTACTTTCATTTTAGACATATCCAACTTATACATAAACCTTGTGTGTTTCGACAGTATTAGCACAGAACATAACTTAGAAATCAGGCACAGTTTGAATGGCTTTTCGTTTTCGTGCCGCACTTTGATTGTGCTTAGAAGAACCGAACGTCAGAAAAGCACACGAATGAAACTTTTAAATAAGCAGTAAGGATTTAAAGCAGATGCAAAAAAAAATAATAATAAAAAAAAAAAAAAAAAAAAAAATTGTGAATAAGTGCAGTATCCTGTTTGAGTAACTCTATACGCTGAGTTAACGCTTATGTTAATGTATTATAATAATTCCGTGGCGCCAGAACTGCAGCTGATAGAATGTGCGCTGCGGCACAATGCAACAATATTTCTTCAAAAGCAGATCGTGGAGACATTTTTATCGTCCACAACCAAAAATATTAATATACTTCCCTCGGAAGAAATTGAGGAGAGGGGGCAGACGGGACCGCAAGGGCACTTTAGCGTTGAACCTCAAAGTCGTAGTCGCAAGTCGCAGAATTCCCTGACTTTCAAAAACCCCTGTTTCAGTCAAAATCACGATGTTCCGCTCTCAATGCACTTCGATCCCATACGCTGTTTTGGGGTGGCAACTGGAGTGGCAAAGCTCATTTGTGCCACCCTTGTGGACACGCCACTGCTCTAAGGCTCTGCCAGGTAAACATTTCATTGGCGTTCTATTCTCACATGATGCACTTTTTCTGAGCCCGTAAGCCTGAAGCGCGCACGCACTGTCAAACAGCGCCAAACTGGATTTTTGGGTCAGACTCATCTGCTACTGATGGAAAAATATGCACAAAACAATCAACTTTTAAAAGTTTATTTATCATCAGAGGGACGGTACGTTTCTCGGGGAGGCAGGGCTTATCCTAGGGGAGGCACTGCCTCCCCCAGCCTCCCCCTAGACACGCCCCTGCTGCAAAATCCATTTATCCTTTGCTGAAATTTCTACGTCTTCATTGAGAGAGAGCGTGTCATGGATGCTTAGCAACGACAGACACCCCAGGAGCACTTCTGCCCGAGCGCTTTGGAAAGAAGGAGAAAGCGGCGCGACTAGCGTTTTCCACTCGTTTTTAGTCGCGAACTATTGAAGACAAAAGCGATGACCCTCGGTACCTCTCAGGCTGACATGTTGATGTGATGTGATATTTGATTTAAGTGGGCGTGGTGTGTGTAAGGTAGAGAGGGCATGACTGATGATAGTGTCCTGATCCAGTCACGACGCTATTCTCAGCCTGCGCTCCAGCTGAGTAATCAACTTTATTTAAAAAAATAATTTATATATTTTATATTCAAACTGAAAACATGATTTGATTAACACTCAAGTCATTCAAGTCATCGTGTCTCAAGTCAAGTCAAGTCCCGAGTCTTTAACTTCCAAGTCCGAGTCAAGTCTCAAGTCCTAAAAATAGCGACTCGAGTCGACTCGAGTCCAAGTCACCAAGTCACAAGTCCCCATGTCTGCTATAAAGTATATTTTCTACCTTATTCTGTGCAGAAAATTTAAATAATTGCTAAGTTAATGTAGCCTAGTATATAAAACAATCATAAAATTGCCATTAGGAAAAAAATATAGATTACAAATGACTGATTATTGTCCAGCAGTGTATTTGATTCATTACAGCTGATTAAAAGTAATTAAAAAAGAAGATAATTCCTTGTAAAAAAAGTAAATTAATAATAATAATAATAATAATAGAAAAAAATTATGGCTATGCCCCTGGTGTGACAAAATGTTAGCTTATACATAATACTCTTTAAGCTCTTTTTTAAAAACTTGGCTTACATACATTTTTACGTATGCCATGTCACATCATTAAACTAGCATTTAACAAAGGACAAAAGGTTTTTTTTTTTTTTTTTTCTAACCTATGGTTCTCTAACCATAAATGCTACTGTAATTTGCCCCCTGACTAAGCATTTAAAGAATTTAGTAGAAAGCATTTAAATAATCCTCTGAATGCACTTAAAGAATGCAGAATTGAATCATTATAATAGAATCGAATCGAATTTAATTGTGAATCGAATCGAATTGAATCATTCTAAATTTGCAAAAATCGTTATTGAATCGAATCGAAAAGCTATGAATCATAATTGAATCGAATCGCTGCCTTGCCAAAGATTCACAGCCCTATTAATTATAACTTGCAATTATGATATAATTCTACAGAATTTTTTTTACATATAAATGTTCAAGCAATATGCACACTATCAACGTAAGACATTTATACATTTTTAAAATGCATAACATTTTCAAAAAATCTTTACAGAAAGACATACTGTTGTGTCTATATGGTCAAAAAAACCCTCACTGTTTTAATAGTTGGTGCTAAATGCATTAGTTATCATACATACAGCAAGCAAGCCAAAGGCAACAGTGGTTAATAAAAAAAAATCTGTAAGATGTCGATACTGGAGTAAAAAAAACCTTTGGAGAAACCAGACTAACCAAAAACACTGGGGACCAGTTCTCGTCTGTATATATTCAGTCTGAACATTTGGTACAATATCATTGGTAGTTAACAGTGTTACTGCATTGATTCAGCTGTAAGGTTAGAGGTTAATTGTGCCATGTACAGGCAGCAACATTGTTTTCTCTGTGGCCCAGGTGAGGCATGCAGTGGCAGTGAAGAGTGCTAAGGTGCAGTCATCCATTCATAAATTCTTGCTTTTTTGCTGAAACTGGAAACAGTTCATCCTGTGTGAAGTCCATTGTGGAAGATTGGGCAATCATCAGTCTCAACGTAACTCGAGAGCGTCTCTGGACAGAGCTTCTGTGGGAAAGAAAAATATAAAAATGTTTAGGAACTGTAATATAATAAAAAAAAATCCTCTCTGCCTTTGTAATATACAGTATGCTGGAAGACTTTCTTGACATCATAAAGAACGGGTTCAGAATACAACAGAAGCAGGAAACATCACAAATCACTGTTAACCGTAGAGCATTGGTTTACAATTCTTGCAAAAATCAAGTTATGATTTATGTGTATGTTGTTATAAAAACAATCAAACAGACATAAATGTAATCTGTTAAACTCAGTCTATTTTGCATTCAAACATTGCTTTAAATAAAGAAGCAGGTGATTTATTTGAGCAGAGCTTGTTTTCTGCCCCCACTATTTGGAAAGGCTAATACGAAAATACAAATTTTTATATACACTGTAAAACCGAACAGTGAAATTAATCAAATGAAATTAGTTAATTGCACTCAAATAATAACGAAAGTTCATTGGACTTAATTTAAATAAGTTCTGTTAACTCAAAAATCTGTTGTAGTGAGGTGAACTTAAAATGATTGTGTTTTCTAGTTCCCAGCATGCTTTGCATCAGAAAACAAGGAAAATAAATTTAGAAATTAAGTGTTATTTTGTGTGTTTTTACACAAGATTAACATAGAGGGACATAAGTTAATACATAAATGTTGTGTTATATTAGATTTTACAAAGGTTTATGTTATGTTGGATTTGTAGTGTTACCGTTGTGGTGAAGAGTAGAGCCTGTGGTTAGACTGAGGATGGACAGCAAAAGCCTAATTTTGAGTGTTTTTCCCGCATTATAGGAGTTGAAAAATAGATAAAATTATGAGTGAATTACTCCCTAATTATAAGTTCAGAAATATAATTATTTAAGATAACTCTGAGATAATTTAAGGCAACTGGAATTAAATTTTTTAAGTTTATGTAAACTTAAAACATTTAAAAACATCACTCAAATGTTTTTGTGTAATCTGTTACAAAATATTTTTTGAGTTCTGTGAACTTATCAGGGTTTACAGTGTATATATATATATAAATATATATATATATATATATATATATATATATATATATGATGAGAAGAAGTATATGTCTCTGCAGAAAGTAATGGGAGTTACTAGATCAAGGTGTTTTTACACCATGATACCTGGTTGGTCGATGTAATAGTGATATTAGGTTTAGGGGTGGGGTTGGGTAAAGGCGATCATGTAGATCGCATGATTCAGAAACACCCAGCAGTCTGAAAACACCCACATGGTGATAACGCCCACTTTGCTCTGCAGAGACTTAAGTCTCTTGGATGAAGGCAACAAATACGTCATGCAGGTCGGACCCCGCACGTAGCTGCCTGCTCTATTCGCCGGGAAAATAACCTGAAAAAAGTTGCCGATATTATAGTAATGGACAAAGTGTGTGAGTGGCAACAATTTTTATTTGCTTAGTTGAAAAGCTTAGCGGTTACATATAAAAAACTGGGTTATCCCTCAACACAGATGGTTTAAGAACAAACATGAAAACACGAAATCTCCCCTCGGCCCACCGTCTATGGTGAATGTGTGCAAGGCAGTTTTTGTAACTTTGCGCAAAACTCCGCTTCCAGAGGTGCACAACCCCAAGCTTATTCTGGCCGAACAGCCAGCACCCAGTTTGCGCTTACAAAAAAATGAGCCTAGCAGAAATAAGCCTTTTTGGTGAAAATAAAGGTCCATGTTTAATAATGTTTATGAAATTAGATTTTTATTGGTTTTCTTTATAGCCTACATAACAAAACCAGAACAAACAATAAATACATACATACACTGTATACAAAGCACACA
Source organism: Carassius gibelio (assembly GCF_023724105.1). NCBI lineage: Eukaryota > Metazoa > Chordata > Actinopteri > Cypriniformes > Cyprinidae > Carassius > Carassius gibelio. Next base: position 29,966,276 of record NC_068388.1, on the reverse strand, counting down.
AACAAAATAAAATAAATTTATTTTATTATAAAAATTATTAAAAAACTATTATGTTATTATAAAAATTATTATTATTATAGTTATTAAAGTTCAGGCATGGATCTATCATCTATATCCTTTGAAGTAACAGTATAAATAAATTTCTCCGACTTCATTGTATATTTGATTTCAATTCACTTTATGCCTCTTTTCTTTGCTTTCTATGGAATGATTTTCCGGACATTAAAATATTCCGGTCAAAAGGAATTCCAAATTGTATTTGCAATTGCGTTTCCAATTTATGGACGCATAAAATGTGACATAATACAAACGCAAATGCAAATCGTGCATTACCGTTTGCCTTTTCGTTTAAGCGAACGCACAGTGTCTGCCAAATTTAAAATGAAAATGCAAAGTCCGTTTGCAATTGTGTTTACCATATCTTATGAGCTATGAGCCTGTCATATTTAAATAGCAATATTAATTACCACATTTCCTTTTTCACTCTCTCTGCACTGTGCATCTAAACTGCCAAAACACAATTCCTTTTGCATTTGCATTTCCAACGTCTACACGGAAACCTGTCAATCAAGTGACAGGGGTGGGGCCATTTTATTGGGCGTGTTTGCATTGGGAAGTGACGTCACGTACAGTCGACGGTAATAAATAATAATTAATTAATTAGTGTGGACTTTGTCATCTAAATACTTAATAACCAATAAGGTTAAGGATGTGTCTTAAAAATTACTTCATATTTTATATCCTCTGAAGCTTTACTTAAAAAAGATGTTTCCTGATATTGACACTTTATGTTCTTTTTGTGGTGCTGAACACGAATCCATTTCTCATCTCTTCTGGGAATACACATATACAAGTCTGTTCTGGAAGAATTTTTGTATCTTCGATCATACTAAAATGTACCATGTTTTACTATGGTAAATATGAGTTATCAATAGTGTTTATAATTAAACCACAGTAGCCACAAATGTACAGTTGTCTGAGACGTTATGAAATGTTCTTTAACATCATGAACCATAAAATGTAGTCAGTGGTCTGCTATGGTTTATTTTCATAATAGGTAAACACAGGTCACAAGTTAACACGGTCACATTTCCTAGATTCAGCAGCTGCACGATGTGACGCCGAGAGTCCTGTCTTGAATCCAGTGAACCATAATTGTTTTGGTGTAGATCGGTAGATCGGTGGTTAGTAACACTCGTCCCGCGGCACAGTGTGCTGTCTTTTAGCGCTTGTTCAAAACCCGCTCCAACACAGACGTACTTTATTTTTTTGTTTATCCTACTTACTTCAGCCGCGAAACGGGCGATCATACTAATAACTTGTAATCTTTACAAGAATATCTGAATCATGCAATGAGCAAGTCTGCGTTTATTAAACACTTAATATCGTGTCAGTTTGTGCTTTCAGAATTGCCGAGTCTGTTGCCGTCTTTCCAGCACATCTGCAGCAGAGACCTGAACCAGGACGTGGGTCACCAGATAACACAGTAACCAGTTAAACCGTAACACCGGGAAGATTAGGCAAATAGACACTCATTTCGGACGTGCATCCTCAGTAGTTCAGACTTTGTGCATTCGACTCGGGACTGTGATGTCTGCGAGGACGCAGATCCGGTAATTCTGTAAACAGCAGCATACTTGATAACTTCAGTCAGCTCGCCTTGACTACTGCAATTTTCCTCACTGTATATTTACAATAAAACAAAAAAAGGATATGAAATACCACTGCCTCCGTTCATTTTTCATTTAAACATAATAATTGCAGCAGAAATGTACTTAGTTCAGGGAAATGTATATATATACAGTCATTACAAATGAAACGAAATATTATATCAATTGCCTGTTTTATTACCGTCGACTATGAGTGACGTCACTTCCCAATGCAAACACGCCCAATAAAATGGCCCACCCCTGTCACTTGATTGACAGGTTTCCGTGTAGACGTTGGAAATGCAAATGCAAAAGGAATTGCGATTTCATTTGAATTTTGGCAGTTTACATGCACAGTGCAGAGAGAGTGAAAAAGCAATGTGGTAATTAATATTGCTATTTAAATATGAGGGCTCATAGCTCATGAGATATGGGAAACACAATTGCAAACAGACTTTGCATTTCCATTTTAAATTTGGCAGACACTGTGCATTCGCTTAAACGAAAATGCAAACGGTAAATGCGCCATTTGCATTTGCGTTTGGATTATGTCACATTTTATGCATCCACAAGTTGAAAACGCAATTGCAATTCCTTTTGAATAATGTCCGGAAAATCATTCCATAGCTTTCCAGACCCTGCCCTACAGATAGCATGATGTCATCTCAGAAGGTAGGTTTGTCTTGCAAAAAAGGTTTTCAAATTTACAGCATATTGCTGCAATGCCAGAAAAAGGGATCGATTTCATAGCAATGTGATAAGTTTAATGTTATATTAAGAAGTTTTTCACCTTATAATGTGGCGTGAAAGATCGCTGTATTTGACTCGAAATGAATGATCTTATTTCCACATCGCGCAGTTCCCTGGGGCTGTCCGAGGCGATGGTGCTGAATCTGTTGATATCGATGGCTTGAGAATCAATTATTCTCTCGTGCAGGGCTGCTTCACTGCGTTATGTGAGAAAGCGGTGTTCTTTATAAAAGCACTTCAGAAATAGTTGAAATTGTATCTATTAGGACTCATGAGATATTATGAAAATATAAAATTAAAATATAAACAATCCAAACATCTACATATTTTAAAATGCAATCATGTATAACAATAACATCATAATAATGGTCCATTTTAAATGTTTGTGTGCTTGTTTTCCATTTTTGTGCGGTGGAGCTGTGAACTATTGTTCTTGTAAAAAAAATTCCAGCATAGTCTGGAGCCCTGAATTAGAGACTTTCACATTTATTTTGTTACCTTTTTTTTTCTCTCTTCTAGGTGCTTGTGCCAAACAATTTCCGAAACACACAGAAAAGGAAATTGATACATGTAGGGGAAACCCTCAAATATGCACCTCACAGTGCCAAGGTAGTCGCGACACCTGCAAGTTCTATTCAATGAGGTCTCTCTCTCTCTCTCTATAAATACATATATATTTATATATACATATATTTTCTAGAATAACGCAACTGTTTTGATTTATTTACTTGGTACTTATAAACAAAGTGAAGTTAAAAGCAATTAAAAAGTGGAGTGATTGGTAAATATAATGTTTTATTTTTTTTTCAGGCAGCGAAAGAAGAACCTCGGGCACCTCCTAAGGATGGAGACAGTGACTGACACACATGCACAGGCACACACACACAATCACACACACACACACACACACAGTATATATTTAATATAAATAATTGTTTTTATTACTGGTTGTTCAGCATTTACTTAACATAAAATGAATATAAATCTTTGTTCTTGTTGTTATTACAGTTTCCTAATATATGGAAAAACTTATAGCCTATTTTTTTTATTTACTGTGTTTTTGTTTCTATATGCTTCCTATGCATGACCACATTCAATGTATAATATTAATATATACATACTGTATATATAATTTATGTATTATATAGTTTATTTTTTATGTTTTTGTTCACACAAAATAAATAAATAAATGACTGATTTTATCTTTGAATGCATTAAAAGTGCATGCCTATTCCTGATTAAGGTTCTGAAAGAACAAGTGTTTTTTTGCAGTAACATTCTAGTTTGGCTGCCTACAGGTCATTGAGACCAGTGGGGACGTTCTGAGAAAGTTCTGGGAACATCATTTCCAAATAAAACATGTTCCCCTTAACGTTCCGGTATTTCCTGAATGTTCTGTGAAGGTCCGCAAAATAACGTCCCCCAACCCTCTAAAGAACTCCACATAATGACCATCTCCTAACGTTCTCGGAACGTTACTACGTGATGTCCTTGACACCAATGGGGACGTTCTGAGGACGTTCTGGGAAAATCACATTTTCAAGTAAAACATGGTCCCCTAAACGTTCCGATAACGTCCTGAATGTTCTATCAAGGTCTGCAAAATAACATCCCCCGAACTTTTAAAGAACTCCAGATCATGACCGTCTCTGAACGTTCCCGGAACGTTACTAGGCGACGTCCTTGACACCAGTGGGGACGTTCTGAGAACGTCCTGGGAACGTAACAATTCTCAACAGAGGAGTGGTCACTGGCATGCGGTGAGTAGCGAAAAGTGTATGGAACATGGTTAGTCTCGCTGTTTTTTTAAAGTGACACGGTAATATAATGCCAGCATGGTTATGCAGATAGTTATGTAGTTGTGACGTTCGTGCACCAGGAAAACACGAGGAGAGGGAGAGGTCCAATTGCAGGTACGTTTATTAGACAAAAAGGGTAATCCAACACAAACAGTCCAAAGAGACAAACAAAACAAAAGGGGGAACCGGATGGAATGGACAGGGAACTCGGAGGACGAGAAGGCAAGGGTAAGTCTCGGGAAACGAGAACATAGTACACGAAGAGTAAGGGCTCCATACAAACAACAGGGAAAGACAGGTATTTATCTAATGACAATAGATTTCCTGCACCTGTGCGATTAACTGGAGTGCAATTACTGTGAAGACAGGACCAGACTAGAGGAATTATAGTGCCTATGGTGAAGTGCCTAAGGAGAAGTGAGCTCACTAGTGGACACCCAGGAAAACAGAGACTGACAGCATGACATTACCCCCTCCTCCACGGAGCAGCTGCCAGAGCTCCACCTGAAACCAAGGGAAACCCAACAGATAAAGAAGCTAGGAGGGAGGTGGAGCGGCGGAGGACTAGGGGGAGGGACGGAGGGCCAGAAAACATAGTACACAGAGACAGGAGAACCAGGTAGAATGGGACAAGAGAGACAGGAGAACCAGGTAGAATGGAAAAACAGAAACAAAACAACCAGGTAAAAGGGGGAAACAGAGACAAGACAACCAGGTAAAATGGGGAGACAGAGACAAGACAACCAGGTAAAATGGAAAGACAGAGACAAGAGAAGTGTAACACAAAACAAGGAGTCCAGGAGGGTGGTGGACCGGCGGAGGATCAGGGGGAGGGACGGAGGGCCAGGTCCAAAGAAGGAAACAGACAGAAAAACAAAAGAAAACAAAAACACAAAAACATAAGTCCATGAAGGACATCACATGATGCCCACCAGGGCGGAACAGAAGACCACCACAACCATGTGGTCAAGGCAGAAGCCTTCCGGGGTGGAGCAGAAGACCACCACATCCTTGTGGTCGAGGCCGGAGTCCCCCAGGGCAGAGCAGACGACCACCACGTCCTTGTGGTCGAGGCCGGAGTCCCCCAGGGTGGAGCAGAATACCACCACAACTGAGTGGTCAACGGCGGAAGCCCCCCAGGGCAGAGCAGAAGACCACCACATACTTGTGGTCGAGGCCAGAGTCCCCAAGGGCGGAGCAGAAGACGACCACGTCCTTCTGGTCGATGCCAGAGTCCTCCAGGGCAGAGCAGAAGATCACCACATCCATGTGGCCAGACCAACGGGAGGACAAAACTCTGGTAATCCTATGGTGTTTCTACTGGATTCCAGAAGATCGGTGTTGACTTGACTCTGCTCATGAAGACTATTGGTGACATGTGCATTTGTTCATGAAGATCCCCGGTGACTTGACTCAGTCCTTGAAGATCCCCGGTGACTTGACTCAGTCCTCGAAGATCACCGGTGACTTGACTTGACTCTGAGAGGTCAACGGTGACTAGCCTTGTCTCTGGAAAGTCCATGGTAGCTAATCCTGACTCTGGATGGTCAAAGGTGACTAACCCTGACTCTGGAAGGTCAATGGTGACTAACCCTGACTCCGGAAGGACAACGGTGACTAACCCTGACTTTGGAGGGTCCATGAACACCTGACTAGACTCTGGAGGTTCAACCGGAACCTGACTCAACTCTGGAAAGTCAATGGGCACCTGACTCGACTCTGGAAGGTCCACAGGAACTAGCCCTGACTCTGGAGGGTCAACGGTAACTAACCCTGACTCTGGAAGGTCGACGGTGACTAACCCTGACTCTGGAGGGTCCATGAACACCTGACTCGACTCTGGAGGGTCAACCAGAAACTGACTCAACTCTGGAAAGTCAATGGACACTTGACTCGACTCTGGAAGGTCAACAGAAGCCTGACTTGTCTCTGGACAGTCAACTGGAATTTGACTCGACTCTGGAAGGTCAACAGGAACTAGCCCTGACTCTGGAGGTTCAACGGTAACTAACCCTGACTCTGGAAGGTCAACGGTGACTAACCCTGACTCTGGAGGGTCAACCGGAAACTGACTCAACTCTGGAAAGTCAACGGGCACCTGACTCGACTCTGGAAGGTCAACAGGAATCTGACTCAACTCAGGTAAGCCCACTGTATCTGCTTTCCTCTGCAGTGGCTCCGGGGTGGCAGCCATCTTGTGCAGTGGTGCTGGCTCCGCAGACGTGACGTGAACAGTCTTGGGAATCTCTAGGATTTTTGACAGCTTGGTGAAATAATCCAAAAATATCTCTGCTGCCATCTTGGGCGTTGGCGCTGAGCTGGCGGCAATCTTGCACTGTGGCGCTGGACTGGTGGCCACCTTGTGCTGTGGCGCTATGCTGGCGTCCATCTTGCCTCCTGGCGCTGGGTTGGCAGCCATCTTGTGCTCTGGCGCTGGCCTGGCAGCCATCTTGTGCTTTGGCGCTGAGCTGGCGGCCATCCTGCACGGTGGCGCTGGACTGGTGGCCACTTTGCGCCTTGGCGCTGTGCTGGCGGCCATCTTGCCCCGTGGTGCTGGGTTGGCGGCCATCTTGCACAGCGGCGCTGGCTCAGCCGATTTGCGTCTCCTCTCCCCTCTCTGGTCATAATGGGGAAATGGCGGCTCCCATCCAAACCCCGGGTCAGCGGGAGCCCACAGTGGAGATCGCTGCCGGACCTCCTCTCGACTGCTTGCTCCGGAGCGACCTCCCCTGGTTCCACGGAACACAACCTGGTGAGTACCCTCAAAACCATTTCTCTCCCGCTTGATGGCTGAGGAGGAAATTGGAGCAGACATACTGCTGGATCTCAGGGATGGAGTCCTTCTGTGATGTTCGTGCACCAGGAAAACACGAGGAGAGGGAGAGATCCAATTGCAGGTACGTTTATTAGACAAAAAGTGTAATCCAACACAAACAGTCCAAGGAGAAAAACAAAACAAAAGAGGGAACCGGATGGAACGGACCGGGAACTCGGAGGACGAGAAGGCAAGACGAGATGAGAACATAGTACACGAAGGGTAAGGACTCCATACTAACAACAGGGAAAGACAGGTATTTATAAGGAAACTAATGACAATAGATTTTCTGCACCTGTGCGATTAAATGGAGTGCAATTACTGTGAAGACAGGACCAGACTAGAGGAATTATAGTGCCTATGGTGAAGTGCCTAAGGAGAAGTGAGCTCACAAGTGGACACCCAGGAAAACAGAGACTGACAGCGTGACAGTAGTACCTTTATTTATATATATATATATATATATACACACACAGGGGTGCACATAAGTGGTCCGCAGGTCCGCATGCGCGACCAAAATATAAATTGCGTTATATAAATATGTTCTGACAGCGCATTTGCGTACCGACATGGTTGACAGCTGTTAATAAACAATTACCCTTTAAGATCACAAACTGTACTATATAAGTTTTATTTTTAATCTGAAAACATAAATCTAGGCTATGCTATCTCTTTTTCAAAGCACAATGCAAAACTGTGACATTCATCCACAGACAGTAAAAGAAATGGACACAGCGACCCCATTGGAACTCAATTGAGACAAGTGAAGCCCATTTTTAGCTATTTTTAGCACTTCCGTTTCTGACTCGTAGACTAGTGGTGGAAATTATGATTCTTTCTAGAGATTCATGCATTTTCAGTTCGTTCACCAAAATGATTAGTTCAGAATCATTCAATGATTCGTTCAGTTATCATTTCTTCGTATTACACAAAATATGCCAGCAGGTGGCAAAAAAGAGTTTATTATGTGTTATGTCTTTAGTCAATGAACGTATTTCACTTGTTACAAAAACTGATCTGACTTTATTAAAATGTGTGTATAATCGCATTCAATATATAAAGTCTAATTAAGTTCTTTAGATGAACAAAGCATTTTAATTGTTTGGTCAGACAGTTTGTATATTATATATTCACATTCATAAATCAGGGATTAAACTTGGAGTTGCTAAATATCAAAACAAGCGTATGTGCACAGTACTATACCTTAGCATTTTCCGAGATTGACATGCTAAATGGCAGACTAACCCGGTTTACTCTCATTCATTACATTCACGAACGAGATGCAACAGTTAATTTCATCCGTTCATTCAGCTCGTTCACAAATGGCATGTGTTTCAGTTCAGTCATTTCATTCACGAACAAGATGTACTAAATCATTCAACTCGTGCAAGAGCGACATGGGTACCAGTTCAGTCATTTCGTTCACGAACGATTCAACGATAAGATCTTTAGATCTAGTTCAGACTCGTATGAAACTCGTTCATTGAAGGGCGTATTCGTCCACTACATTGAACAAATCACATACTTTGTCACATATCATACTCGAAGGCTATTGGCTCGAGGTTGAGTAATTCTTTGACAGGTTGAAATGGTTCAGTTACCCGGTTCACCGAGCTGCACATGCGCTACTAATAGCGCCATGCTGCTGTGGAGGGAGGAACTTACTGAACGAGAAATATGAGTCAGTGGATTACATGAACGAGAACGATTCGTTCATCTAAAAGATTCGTACAAAAAGAACGATTCGTTCACGAAAGACACATCACTAGCGCAGACTCAAACTAAGCTTGATGATGTCAGCAACCTGTCTGACAGATGTAAATCTTCTAGTAGCTGTTCGTGCAAACTGCCATCGTTAATCTTGCAGAGACGGCGAGCTTGAGCGGGGAGTTCTTTGGTGTGAGTGAGCAGAAGTATTCTGATTAATTATTTTGTATAGTATTTTAAAATGTAACGCCAGTACGCCATATTAAGTTAATTGCCGGCGAGCATAGTGCGAACTACGGGGGAGCTAGGGGGAGCTCGGCTCCCCTTAATAAGACATGGGCTCCCCTGAAAACGAGAAATGTGAAATTTTGGGGGGTCTCAAAAAATATTGACAATATGAATATTTTGAAGTACAATTTAAATTGTCCAATGTGATCATGATGGATTATTAAGTGTAAAATAGCAAAAATATTATTCATTCATGCATGACGGCGATTAAAACCTAATTTACTTCAATAAAGATTACTAGACATGCTATTCTTGTAATGAGCATCAATGTGTGGGGGCTCTGCGCTGCAAATTCCCCGTTAGTACATCATATATTCATAGAAAAAAATAAACGTTGGAGGCCATTTATCACACGCAAAGTCCTTAATTCATTCTGCAGTTATAGCAATGATAGCAATGGTAAAAAGAAAACAAGGCAGTTTAATTAATTTTGGTTTTATTAAGAAATTGTGTAGTGATGACGTTTATAGCACGACTGATTCATTTGCTGCAAACACTTAGACCTCCCGCCGCGCGCCCACTGTGACAACCAAGAAGCTGAAGAAAAGTTATCTCTGGCTGTAGTCGTAATAGCTTGTCAGAGGCCGGTGTAGCAGTCGATTCTGTTCCCCTCTAAATGTCTGTTTCCCCTCGGGTTGCCAGGTCTGTGTAATAAACCCAACCATATAGTTAATCAAACATTTTCCCAAAGTAGCCTAAATTCCGCGGATTTGGCAACACTCCTGCATGCAAACACACCGAACACACCTGGATGTAAGGAAAGCAAAAAGCGACACATTTCTTGCTACACTGCAACATAGTAAAATGATTCTCACACTCTATTTTCTTATTCATCTTGCAGTAGTTCCGTTATTTTTGTCTTATGTTTTTACATTTCAAGTTGAAAAACCTCTCGTCTTAAATGTATTTTCAAGTTTAGGATTTAGGACGGTATTTTTAGCTATTTGACTTGGCTAAATCCAGTCATGCTTCTTGTGCACGCTAGTTCTGATCGTACGTATAGTAACTCGGCAACTACGCAAGAATTGTAGTATGTTTGCATAAAGGGGAACAGAATCGACTGCTACACCGGTCACTATCCTAACCCCTCTTGCTTCGAGTCCTCTCTCCCGTTAAACTGGAACAGCGAGCAGTGGAGAGACTGTAAGAACCGATATACATGGCTGTTTTTTAAGGATGGAAGCTTGAGGAGCATCTCTTGTAGGGATGCAAAAAACTTTCTTCTGTCTGAAAAGTTACCTGGCACGCACTTGTTTGAGGAGTGGATTAATGGGGAAATAAGCAGCGCTGCTCAGAACAAGTTGCGAAAAAATATATATAAACACAGGCTTTTTGTGGGTGGCTGTTTGTTTGCTGTTTGACCTATCAACTTGTGTTGATAAAGTATACATATACAGTAATGCATATACAGTTGTAGCTGTTATGTATTTTTGTAAGTCATGGTAAGTCCTTTTTTGAGGCACTCGTGTCGATAAAATCTAATAATAGTGCATACACTTGTAGCTGTCCTTATTTGAGGCACACGCAAGTGCATATCCAGTGAGATATTTGTATATATTTGTATACATGATCCACATGGAGATCTTTTACATTGAATATAAATATTTCTGTTTTACATGGTGAACAAAATCCACATAAGATCGCAAACAGAAGTTATTTCAAACACTCACTGCTGTCTGAAAGTGAGTTAAGCTGAAATGTTTTTAAATGTCTTTGATGCTGATGTTAACTGATAGCTAAATATGAAATGATCCGCTGTGCTGACCAATATAGTACTTGTACATAATCATATATGACCAAGTACTGTATGTAGCTGTAACAACTAGAAAAAAATACCTCTGCATGTACACACATATGTAATTATTAGTTATTCTTAATGAATGTATGTGCACAAATAACCTGCTACTCTCCCTGAAGACATTGCCTTTTGAATGGTGAAGCTCCTCCCCTCAGTGGTTGAGCACTAAAAGAACAAATGACAAGAAGTAGGTATATTAGTAGATATAGTACAGAGAAAATGTTTCATGTAGGGACATTCAAACAGCTACATACATTTGCAGAGTGAAGTTGTCCAAGAGAACAGCACACCACCACCTCCTGATCAGAGGCATGTCATTCTGAAAAAAATAAAAAATAAATAAATAATAATATACACAATAATCATGCATGTCTGTTCAAATAACTTGAAAATTTTTTTATGGCATACCTCTGCAAAAAATCTAAGATTGAAAGTCATGTACAGAGTGTACTGTTACAATCCACAAAGAACAATACAATTATCAAGTTATAACAATTATTAACAATAATTATTCAAATTTAACGTACCATGGATAAATAAATGATCAAACATTGCATTTAATGTCAACATATAAGTTATGTACGACCACTTTTACTCACCTCATGCAATCAACGTGGTATCGTTATTACCATAAACAGTAAACAAAATGAACACAGCGACCCCATTGGAACTCAATTGAGACAAGTGAAGCCCATTTTTAGCGATTTTTAGCACTTCCGTTTCTGACGCGCAGACTCAAACTAAGCTTGATGACGTCAGCAACCTGTCTGACAGATGTAAATCTTCTAGTAGCTGTGCGTTCAAACTGCCATCGTTAATCGTGCAGAGACGGCGAGCTTGAGCGGGGAGTTCTTTGCCACATACCGAATTATTTCCAATTCCCCAAAAACGTTGTTGAAATATTTTGTCCCGTTGCTTTTATGGACTCTATATCTATGGGCTTCTCTCTTGACGTCTCCCCGACTGCCTGCGAGCTTCTCCTCCTGTCTGTACGGTAATTTCTCTACTGTGCGACAGAGAGTCGAGTGGTTATGAAGCAATCCTAGCCTATTAGTTAGCCTATTTTTACAAAAACTGTTTCTACGGGGCCATAATGTAACATAGAAGGTAATGGAGCCCTTTATACATTGTCGTGTATCTTTAGAAATAAATAATGGACAAATGGAGTCTTTAAACACTTCCGATGTAAAGTTATTCGATGTCAAAGTGACGGCAAAATGAATGGGAGTCAATGGGATGCTAACGCAAGTGAAGTTCTGCTAAAAGATGGCGGCACGCGGCCGACTTCAACTTCCAGTCGACTTCCTTCCCACCTGGTTATTACTCTGATGCTGCAGTTGCCACCGTTCTGTTTGTTTCAACACAAACTGCCCCCTGCTGGCTCGGAGCAAAATTTCAAAGGAGGGAAAAAACAAATATGGGCCTCGAAGTGTCACCCTGCCCCATCGTCCAGACTGCACTCTGGGGTAACTCCCTAAATCTGCAGTAGCGATGGGAAGTTCGGATCATTTTACCGACTCAGCAAAATGAACAAATCTTTTTTCGAGTCATTTCGTTCATTTTAGCAAAATGTAATTAAAATGTTCAGAAAGAAAGTGAGACTCAGAAAGTGAAGTGACATTCAGCTAAGTATGGTGACCCACACTCAGAATTTGTGCTCTGCATTTAACCCATCCAAAGTGAACACACACAGAGCAGTGAACGAACACTGTGAACACACATCCGGAGCAGTGGGCAGCCATTTATGCTGCGCACCCGGGGAAATGCTGTGGCGTCATGTTACGTATTACTTCCCCAACACATCTAGTACTTACACAAATGTTGATCACCATACAAACAATACAAAACTAAAATGCTATAAGATAAAGAAAAGATTAATCCATTCTTTACCTGGGTCTTTAGTCTGTGATTAGCTCACCTCACCTCTTGTCTGTCTTCGGGGTTTAAGTCATTCCTTAATCACATGACAACCCAATACACTAAACCAATGCAGTCTGAGCCGGAAAGATAATTGATTAGTTCATCTCATGAGTCTTTCGGGTGGAGTCGTTCCTTAGTCACGTGACAGCCCCATACACTAAACCTGTTGTATCATAGATACCAGTGATTAACTCAGAGAACACGGAAACTTCTGAATGGTCTCTCTTTATTGGGACTCATCTCTATAGCCAGCAATTCACAGAGCAAGCACACCACACTGAGCATTCTTCTCTGCTTTTAACCAACACAGTCTCACCCCTATTCGTCACATACTGCCGTTTGGTCATTTCCCCCTCACGTCCATAAGCAACGTTGAGGGTACCCCCTATTCGTCACTTGACAACGTAGAGGAGGGTAGTCTGATATTTGAATGCAAATCCCTCATCTTTGGATTTTGACGAACCTGGCTTATCCATCTAGCGGTTTTTCTGCGCTGGAAAGTATGGTTTCAGGCGATTAATTTTAATGCTGCTAATATTATGTATTTTGCAGTAGCATGCTGCACAAATACTGTTACAATCATTAATTGGTGCTGTGACCATATATTTTATTGGAGCAGAAACCCTGTTCTAAATCGGAATCAGCCTTTTTTCTTTTTTAATTTAATTTTGGGCTACATTAAAATGGCATAATTGCAGGATTGCATATTTGCTGTAGGCTTAAACATGCTTAATTTAAGTGGGATATTTTTAATTGTCGATGGTATTTCTATTTGCAATGGCTTATAGTGAGCCTATACTTTGTTTTTTTGTGACAAAAAAATAAATAAAATAAAACACTACACAACACAAAAATACCAATAGCATACTTGTATAGACCTTTCATCTCAATACTAATTATGAAGTTGTGATAAATAGCCTGCTGCGGAAATGTTTATATTACTTAATATGGACATATGCTTTGGCAAAGAGATGGATGCATTCTGGGGCGTGATGTGTTAAAATGTAATGGCTAACATATACCCTTGTTTCCTTAGACATTTCTGCTGACCCCTTTAAAATTTTGAGCGAGGATATAAAATATTAAGACTGTACTTTTTCATTATGATTTATATTTTGGCGCAATTTTGTGCAGCGCGTCACTATGCGCGACCATCACAGAAACCATTGCCCAGCGCGATTCCACCAAGGGGCAAGGAACTCGACCGGAAGTTGAAGTCGGGTGGGGGCTGCCATCTTTTAGCAGAACTTCACTTGCGTTAGCATTCCCATTGACTCCCATTCATTTTGGCGTCACTTTGACAGCAAATAACTTTACATCTGAGGCATTTAAAGACTCTGTTTGTCCATTATTTATTTATAAAGATACACGACAATGTATAAAGGGCTCCATTACCTTCTATGTTACATTATGGCCCCGTATAAACAGTTTTTGTAAAAAATAGGCTAACAATTGCGTCATAACCACTCGTCTCTCTGTCGCATTACCGTACAGACAGGAGGAGAAGCTCGCAGGCAATTAACTTAATATGGCATACTGGCGTTACATTTTAAAATACTATACAAAATAATTAATCAGAATACTTACTCCTGCTCACTCACGACAAAGAACTCCCCGCTCAAGCTCGCCGTCTCTGTAAGATTAACGATGGCAGTTTGCACGCACAGCTACTAGAAGATTTACATCTGGCAGACAGGTTGCTGACGTCGTCAAGCTTCGTTTGAGTCTGCGCGTCAGAAACGGAAGTGCTAAAAAACGCTAAAATTGGGCTTCATTTGTCTCAATTGAGTTCCAATGGGGTCGCTGTGTCCATTTCTTTTACTGTCTATGGATTCCACCACGGTAAGTCACTTACAACAGTCTAATAAGCAAGAGAAATGAATAGGCATTTATACGTCCAAAATTAATACAATTACGAGTTTACATATATAAAAAACATGGTGTGTGTGTATATATACATCCTATTAATAAACTTAATTTGAACGTGTAAATGCTTATTAATGGATTATTGGGATATATATATATATATATATATATATATATATATATATATATATACACACAATTTTTTTTAATAAACTTATTTTGAACGTATAAATGCTTATTAATGGATCATTGGGATATTTTTTATATATATATATATATATATATATATATATATATATATATATATATATACATACATACATACAGTATATCTGTGTGTGTTATTCCTGTTTGTTTATCCATTTGAATTAAAGCAAAACCAGGATGTGTTCAAAATATCGTGATAGAACCCTTGCTCACACAATGACTTCTTTTTAAAATCATTCATTTTTTTTATGATATTGTGATTGCATGAATCAACCAGTGCAGCATTTACTTTACATCTTAGCCTAGTAACGTTAGTTATTCATATTATAATATGTAGTTTGGTGAGCTATTATTTTTTGATTTGTTCTTCTCTTTCTCTGCAGATTCCTTAATCCCTGTCCTTTAAAAAAAAAAAAAAAAAACAGCGCCTCATTACATTAAAAAGGCACTTTTAAGAGCCACATTTGTCTTGTTTATTGTCTTATTTGTATTTTTTTTATTGTCTTGTTTTTTCTCTCTATCTCTCTCTCTCTCTCTTTCTCACACTCTCTCTCCATCCCTGACTCTCTCCTCTACCATCTGAGTGGTGGTTGCTTTTTAGAGGGACGGAGGAACTGGGTTGCTGCCTCTTCTTCAGTCACTTTAATCAACTGAAAGTGTAAAGGTCTGGATCAAAGAATATAGATTAATTTGTTGGTGTTGTTTTAAGTGCACAATATACCAATTTAATGGTTAGAGACTGGCATATAATACCTGATTATTGCACCAAATTAAATTTGCAGCAGTCTGCACAATATAGACTAACCTATAAGATAATATTGCATGAAGTCTAAGTAAATCAAACTTAAGTTTTGTGAGGAATGCCGGTATTCAAAGAATTTTTATGACTACAGGAAAGCAAACAGCTCGCTTGGCATCTTTATGCTTCAGAGTTTTTCTGCACTTAAATAATTTACCAGCTTAATTTACTGCTGTATGACACATGCTAATAGATTGACTAGCTCTGTCTTTCTTGTACTCATGTGTGTTTGGATCCCTGTCTGATATTTAATATTTATATTTTTTATATGGGTGTACATTTCAGAATGACGAAGCCAAAATTCAGGCCTTGCCCAAGCTGCCAGGTCCGTCAGCAGGCTAACCGCAAAACCTGCAGTGCTTGTTTTGCCACACTGCCAAGCAAGCGGTTATTGAAAACTGCAAAAATTAATGATGAATGGGGCCAGAGGGTCATCAAAAACAAAAATGCATCTCGGGTGGTGGCCTCTGCCCAAATAGCTGTAAGTAAAAATGCTCATGCTTCATTTATTGAGTGATAATCAATATTAAGCCTAAAGTACATACAATATTTGGTACCATGTTTGTTGATGGACAGAAGACATAGCATTCAAGTTGCTATGATAAACAGTTTGCCAAAAAGCTCCCCATACACAATATGTAAAGAAACTTTAATTTTATGCAGGTGTACTTCTGTTGTGAAAAAAAATATTGAAAATGCATTGGTGTATGTACATAAGTAGGCAATATTCTAGCCTATACTTATCTTAAAATACTTGTGTAACTGATGGCAGGGACTAGGGATAGGGATGAACTATGAATCAAGTAGTACACCAAGTAAACTGCCCTCTGTTTCTGATTCAAAGTCAGTGTGGAGTAGACGCCATCTTCAATACTGTCACATCATCTGATTAATTATTTTCAAACAAAATCGAGTACTGACAGTTACAATTTAAGAAATACTCATGAATTAATATTTGTTTATTAATTTTACAATATGCCTTTAATCATCACATACTTAACACTTTTTGAAATCGTTAACAAATATTATTTTGCCATATCAGGTCTTTAAATAGTAAATGGACTGCCATATATGTAGTAATGTAGCAACAAAATATATTGGAAATGTGTTAATTACTTTGTTTCATTTCAGGTCCAAAAACTTTCTGCTTTGGGCTATATGCCCATATTATTTATCAGCCAGAGGCACAAGGGCACAGGCAAGATGATGGCAGATGTAGTAACGCATCTGCCATCGACGGTAAACAACACGCGTTTCTTAACCAGCATGAAGAGGGCATATGACTTCATGATCAAACTGGATGGTAAGATAAGTTTTATGTATAGTTCATTAGTGTTTGTCGTTGATTTCTTTCACAATTTGTACTGAAGTCATATTTTTGCTATCTTCACAACAGATGTGCCCCAGCCCCATCAAGACCAGCCCCTAGACCAGCCCCAGCAAGACCAGCCCCTAGACCAGCCCCAGCAAGACCAGCCACAGCAAAACCAGCCCCTAGACCAGCTAATCCCACAAGACCAGCAACTGATTACACTTGATCTATGTACAATCGTCTCTCAGGCTCAGCAGCATGTGGAGCCTCTACCACCAAGGAAAAAACAAAGTAAGCTTGCATTCCACCACATCTGTAAATTTGTCCTATGTTTTTTTTTTGCAATTACTGCACAATATAAAACAAGTTACAAATGGGGAATTTCACCTCTTTTAATTAATTAAGCCACTCCTCCAAGATACTGATTATAAAATTCCCAACCTTTTTCCCTTGCACCTTAAGCCCCACCATCCAGCCCAGGCCAAGACAGACAAGCCCCACTATCCATCCAACCTCATCTAAAGAAAAGACAAAGTAAGTAATCTTGCCTTGCACCCCATCTGTAAATTCGCCCCATGGTTTTGTAATCATTGTATTAAAACTGCAGTAGGTAACTTTTGTAAAAATATTTTTTTTACATATTTTTTAAACCTGTCATTATGTCCTGACAGTAGAATATGAGACAGATAATCTGTGAAAAAATCAAGCTCCTCTGGCTCCTCCCAGTGGTCCTTTTGCCATCCGCTCCCGGTAAGAAACAACCAATCAGAGCTGCGGTCCGTAACTTTGTTTCTGTTCAAAATGTAGAAAAATGTATATAATAAGCGAGTAAACCATGAATCCATTTTCCAAACCGTGTTTTTAGCCTGTCCTGAATCACTAGGGTGCACCTATAATAAGTGTTTATATTTGGACTATTTTAGGTTGCTTCGGGGGTACCGCGGCGGAGTAACCCAGTACCTTTGTGATTCTTCATAGTCATAAACAGAGAGAAGTAGTTCCGGCTACAATGTTCTTCCGCAAGACGCAAGCAGTTCTGTTTATTAACCGCTAGAGCGTCAAAAGTTACCTACCGCAGCTTTAATATAAAATAAGTTAACCAATGTGAATTTCACTCCCTTCTATTAATTAAGCCACTTCTCCAAGATACTGAATATATAATTCTTAATCTTTTCCCCTTGCATCTTAAGCCACAGGTACAGGAGCCACACAAGCCCCACCCTCGACCCTGGCCAAAAAGAAGAAAACAAAAAGCAAGTAGACATTATTTGCACCCCATGTGTATATTTGTTTCTATTCTTTGTACCCCATGTGTATATCATGGGGTGTAAAGTTGTTTCTGCATGTAGCCCCCTTTTAATTGGACCAAACTCAGGGTGCATTCACACTTGGTCTCTTTCAGCCCTCAAAGTGAACTAAGAACAGTGATTCATATATGAACACCTCCATCAAACTCAGACCCATTTGAAGTGAACCAAAGTTTTTTTTTTTTGCCTTTGTCATTTAAGGTTGCAAATGCAGTCTACAGACAATTTATCCATACGATAAAATATTGGAAAGACGGATGAATGGGGTAAGATGTAGAACCATATTTTTCATTAGGCTGTCTGATTATCTCATATTGTCTCATCTTTCAATCCAAATGTGACAAAACAGAAACTGAGCAGTAGGTATCAAACTTTTTCAACTATCAACCCTCTCACAAGAGCTACCACTTATGAAAAAAAAGTATACTTCAAGTTAATTTTATGAAGTATACATTTAACTGTACTTTAATTTTAATAACATGTTATTAGCTTCATGCTTTCTTTTTTGTCCACACTTGAATGTCTGTAAGTTTCATAAAGGCAACATTTTAAACAAAGAAGTTGAGAAAATCAAATTTGTGTTAAAGACTTGATTAGATTCAGAACGATGATCAAGCAGTTTTGATTTACAAGCTGTTTAATATTTGATGATCACGTTATTTTACATTTGTGTGAGTAATTTACTATCACTTGGTTCAGCTTTTTCTTCTCGTGTGTTTTGATCTGGAGTTTCTGTACTAAATTATGTGCCATAGCGGATCCTATTGTATGACAGTGAAAACATGGATAGCTGGAAAATTCAGTCAATGGTGGGGAAAGAGTACTGACTAGTACTGATGCCAGTGGACTAGCCTAGAAACATTTTCAGATATGCTGAATAAGAAACATATCTGTTTTATATCAATATTCTAAATGATATTTTCACAAGTTTCGTAAGACTGTATATGAAAACTATGTAAAGAAAAAAAGTTTATTTAATAGGCTACTCGATAAAAACCGTTAACAAAACTAAAAGCCAATTATACTTTGAATACTTAATTATACGTTTAAGTATATCTCGATCAAAAGATAGAGTACAAGTAAAGGCCAAATATAATTGGACTTTTCTCTCAGTATAAGTCAAGTACACTTAAGTGTAATAATTGTATTTCTACAAAGTACATAAAGTATATTTTTGAGAATTATAAAATTTAAGCATAAAGTATACTTTCTTATTGTTTGTTTAAAATAAGTATACTAATAGAAAACTTGAATTAACTTATTTGTAAGGGACATACTGTAAATCCTAAACAAAAACAACAATGCAAATGGAATGCAACAGCATATTCTTATTTTTTATTGAGCTTTCAAAAAATACATAAATACTCTTGTCAACTAAATGATGTTCCAAGTAAGAACGGCAGTATAGAGAGCTAAGTAAAAACATCATTATTTGACTGGTAAAACTCAATGGAAATTCCGATTTTAAATAACTGGCCGTCCTGGAAAAGAAATGTCGCCTATCAGTGATGCAATGTCCGCTCTATACTTTGTTTCCAGTGTAGACCATGTGATGTTCCACCACACCAGAATATCACATGGTCAAATGCGGAAGTGGTGGTTATGTTATTGCCGCGCGTATGGTTTGGTTGTCGTTGTACATTTTGTCACTGTAGCATTTTTTTATCAATAACGTTACCTGTGAGAAAATAACATAACGTGGCAAATGGACTGTTTCAGTTTCAATAATAGCACTTATAAACAAAGTTATATTGCTCTTTGTACTAAGGTAAGGATTTTTATCACATGTGGTGACCGAGATTATGGTAGTACAATTAAATACAGTCGGATATGTGTTGTTCAAAATATATTTAGTCATTATGTTAAACAACACTGCATTAACCATAAACACGTAGCCATTTAGCCTCCTTGTTAGTGCGTCCGCCTCCCATGCCGAAGACCCGGGTTCGAGCCCCACTCGGAGCGTCAGAGAGGACCCGGGAGAGAGGGGTATTACATAAAATAATACAATCAGATATACAGCTAATTAAAAAACGAATAAATTACCTCATCCGTGATCATGATTCGTTTATCCAATTTAGATACATTGCTATGGTGAAAACGCATTAAAAACGACATCTCCCATCGTCACCTGCTTCATAGCGTCATCAAGCTTCGCCTTTGTTATTGTTGGAAATGCGCCCTCTTGTGGTCAATTACAAAAATCACATATTGCAGCTTTAAGTTAAATGGTTAAGTTTGGTTATGTTTATCTGTTACGTTATTTTATGCAATTAATAAATTGTTCAATTTTATTTTCTATTATTCTCACTTGCAGAACTCCTTTTGTTGTATTAATTTGATGTTATTTTATGCAAATAATAAATTAATATAAATATTTTAATAAAATAAATTGTTCACTTGCATGACATACTGCTTGTTGTCTATTATACACACTAGAACCACACACCCCACTGGACTGAAGTCCTATATGTGAGACATGTTTTTAAATTTGTGAGTGTTACAGTCAACTCCTAAAACTTCACACAGTATAATAGCACATGTAAATCAGACAATCAAACATGAGGAAAAAGAGCTCATTTTATTGAGTAGGCTAATGCCTTAAGCAGCTGTGCTAAGAAACGTGATTTGTGAAAGCACAGTTGTAATGAAAATAATGGGAAGTGTTTTAATTACAGAACATACTCGGTTTAAAAAACTGAACGGAGTACAATGGAGTATAGTGCGCTTTGGATACTTTAAGTGAATGTAGCCATGTCTAAACAACCGAAAAGTTCAACAAAACGTGCCCAAGATGCAAAGGCATGTAGGGAAGGACTTGGACCACAAGAAAAGGCACGATATTTCGAGAAATGACGATTTAATGGCGGTGCAGATCCCTACAAGTTAGCTCCCTCTTCTTGGATCCGTGACGACCCGGTGATTCTTCCTTCATATTCATATTCTTCCTTGCATATCCCGATATAGTCAACTACCTTTTCTCGCCGAGCCCATACACAGCGGAAGACCTTAAATCCTACAAGGGTTTGGAGGCTTATAACCAGATGGTGTGTGGATGGGTGAGGGAGACGCAGTACCAAGTTATCAACGACCGTTGTTTTGTAAAGGCCAAAGTAAGTAATACAATAATGTCTTTAATCAACGTATACTTAACTGTATGATATCATTGCGATACTCAAGGTGTAGCCAAGTGACTCTCAATCATGTTTTTTTTTTTTGTTCATTTCATCAGACTCCCAGTTTGCTATCTACACTGTACACTATCTGAGTTAGTTTCATAGTATTTTATTCTATCATATAAATGCACATGTACAATCTGACACCCCCCAAAAAACTACACACTATTATTCTCGAGCTGTCTTATTAGTACAACCTGAAACACGGCAATAATTAACCATTTTCCTTGACGACGTTCGGGATATACTTCAGTGCCAGTGCTTTGTTGTGATGCGGAGTGCCTCCAATATGGCCAACTTCCGATCTGATGACGCGCCGTGAAAACCCTCTATATCTCCATGACAGTAGCTCGCACAAAATAGACACAGTGCGACACCTACTGGTGTCTGTAATCGTTTTGAACTGCCCTTGATTTTAAACTTCGTTGGATTATTAACGTTACATGGAGGACTGAGAACCTTCACATATGTCATTTTTGATTGTATTATAAACAAACTACTATCACTATTAGTTAACTAGCCTGTTCAATACATTTCTATTAACACTGTATAACGTGAGCGAGGTAACAGCGTGTCCTTGGGCTTTTTGAAAATAGATATGATGCGTTAGGATAAAATTATATTTGAGGACCAACACAAGTTTTACGAGGGTGTCAATCGAATGGCAAAGACGAGATAGGGACTGATATTTTGATGGCGGAATCCCAATCTCCCTCATTATTAGTAACGTTATAAGGCCTACGCATGACGTCACGTGGGAATTCACGTTGAATCACTGTCAGTTCGCTGTCCATTACGGTGGAAACCACATTAAATATAAATTTAATTATATGATATAGCGCTAACAGTAACAACTCTGCACACACAATAAGTTCTTAGGTTAATCTATATTACCAACTGTATTGAGCCAAACAATGCGCTCATTAAACGTGACTGGTGATGTCTGGATAGGCACGATATTAAATATCTGTAATAAACTACTGATGCTAACATATTTATTCCGGTCCAGGTTTATATAAGGCTATTTATTAATTGATTTTTCTTCTTCTAATGTTACTCTGGTATAACGTTAGCGCTGCATATTATGACCATTCTAAAAGCTTGGCTTTTATTGTGATAGGCCATATTTACTATTACTTCCGGGTCACGTGGCCAACCTGTCTGTATTTCAGTGTAGATCTTCAAACGAAAAAATGGAAAAAGGAATTTCAAAAAACCAAAATCGTATTGTTATTTGATTTTGGTTTTGACATTTTTCGTTTTTGGATTCAGAACCCCAAAAAATTGTTTTTAAACCATTGATTTATGTCTATCAACATAATCACACATAATATTGTAGTAACAAGATGTTGTAATCTTTATTTGCTGGAAAATGACAATCAGTCAAGTTTGTGTTTTTCAAGCACATCTGACACATTCCTAAACCTGAAATGTAAAGCAGAACATGCTCCACTTGCAGGTTATTGTAGAATATGTAAGTCCACTGCCATATGCATAATTTATCTCTCACTCTTAATCAATTTTACATTTTCACTTAGTGCAGGTTAATGTAAGGAAGATATTGTACTACAGATATTTAAATCATTTTTGTATGTACTCCACTTCTTCACTGCCTGACCATCATCTTAATGTTTATGAAGTTCAATGTTTTTATTATTTTTTTTTATATCTAAAGCACCTTGTTCAGTAAGTATTTAGATGTTTTTCATATCTGTCATGGTCTAAGCATGATCTGTTTCTGTTGTTCTGATGAAGGAAACTTTTGTTGGGGAGGATTCAATGTCTGTTGAGACTTATGTGAATGTGCTACAAAGTGAGTATCAGAAAACACTCCAGACACATGGACTGTCAAAGACCACACGTCAGGAACATTCTCCTGTCGCTGAGAAAGCATAGAAGGAATGTCTGAGGAGGATGTACTCAAAAAAATGCACATACTTCAGGACACCTGCTGGAGTGAGTACAGTAAAAAATAAAAACTGATCAACTGTAAAATATCTTGTTTCAAATCTTTTCAGGTAATATTTTATTCTTCTGTTCTTCTGTACCTTTTTAGCCCCTCTGTTAAAAATTTAAAGCAATAGTTTTAGAAAACAATGTAAGATTTATCAGTGTATGCAAGAACATGAAATGCACAGTATATTGTGAACCTTATACATTGGCTTCTGATTGTTTCTGCAGTTCTGCACTGTATGTAGCTACACCGTCCGAGCCAAAGAGGATGGAACAGAATCTTATGAATATGAAAAGTGTTTTCTTTTTTTTCTCGTTATTATTATTATTATTGTTATTATTCTTTTTATTTATTTATTTTATGAAAGGGGGACCCGGCTACACCTTTCCTACCATACACCTGATGGATACTGACTATAAAATGGCAATCATAGGAGGAGGGCTCAGTGTGGTGACAGAAGATGGAACAGATGTGTGCTAGTGCACCAGCCTTGGTGAAGCCTTCATAACAACCTTGTGGATTTATTTTGTTTTCAACATTGCATGTACACCACACCTGAGAAAGACACTGACTTTCCTTCAGAGGGACATTGTCAACATTAGAAAATGGAGACAAGCACCATCAGTAACTTTACTCTGAATGATTAGTCTTTTATATTAGATCATCATGCCTTGACTGTACCATTGCCAAAAGTGCACTCGAAGGACATTCACTCTTTCGAAGTTAACCCAACATGTTGGAGTTGTACATGCACATTAACCAAATAGCTTGCTCTATTCTTTTTCTATTCTATCGGTTTTCTTTTTATTTATTATATTATTTAAAAGCCCTTGCTACGTGTCCTCTGTTAAGCTAACTGAGACTTGTTATAGCTCTTATATATCATTGCTCTTTTTGTTGTTTTTGATTGCTTCAACTCTGTCCTCATTTGTAAGTCGATTTGAATAAAAGCGTCTGCTAAATGAATAAATGTAAATATTAGTATAACCTGTGGTATAGATGAGTGCCAGTCAACTTTTTTCGGATTCCATTCTTTTAGAAACCATGTACAGGAAGCATATGTACTCTTGGTACACAGTGAAGAGTCAGTAGTATAGTTGTATTATAATGGAGAAGGGTCTGGCTCAGACTTGCACTCTCAGACACTTGCGCTTCTTTTTTTATTGGATATTTTATTCTACTTATTGGTTACTTCTTTTTTGAATCTCTCAACCTTTGTTTTTCTCTTGTGTAGGGATGGTTCACTGGAAGTCTGTCAGTCCAGATGTGAGGAAGAGTCGACTCAGGGTCTTCAGCAGATTTTGTTTTACTAGACCTTAGTGCTGCGTTTGATACCATTGACCATTTTAATCTCACGTCTAGAAAATGTAGTAGGAATTCAAGGTACAGCGCTTGCATGGTTCAAGTCTTTTCTTTTAAATAGAACCTTTTTAGTAGATATTGATCGAGATCGTTCACAACCTGCTTCTCTGCTGAGTGGGGTTCCACAGGGGTCCATTCTTGGTCCAATCTTGTTTTCCTTGTATTTGCTACCCCTCGGGTCAATTTTTAGCAAGCATGGAATCCCCTTTCACTTTTATGCAGATGATATGCAAATTTTTTTATGCAAATTTGTTTTTGGTTGTGTGGTTCCAAATAATCTTGATCATCTGGGTGATTTAGCCCCTTTTTGTAAGCCCTTAGTCCAAAATTTAGGTGTTCTTTTCAGCAGTGATCTAAGGTTTGAGAGACAAATTTACTGTTGTTAAGTCAGAAAGTGAAACCATTTCTGTCCACTCGTGATCTCGAAAAACTCATTCATGCATTCATATTTACAAGACTAGATTACTTCAATGTGCTATAATTCGGCATAAATAAGACACTGATTAAACGCATACAACTAGTTCAAAACGCCGTCGCGAGACTTTTGACGGGTACTCGTAAGCGAAAACACATTACTCCAGTAATGAGCTCTTTACATTGGCTACCAATATGTCTACAGAATAAATTTTAAAATATATATTTTTTTTGTTCATAAATCACTGCATGGTATGGCTCCGTCATACCTGGCAAACCTGATTAAGCAATACAAACCAAAATGGTCCTTGAGGTCAGCTGACCAGCTGGTTTTAATGACTCCAAGATCAGAGCAGAGAAGTGGAGATCGAGCTTTTGTAGCAATAGCTCCTAAACTCTGGAATGATCTACCCCTTTCTATCAGATTGGAACGTACATTTACTGTTTTTAAACATAAGCTTAAATAAAGAATACCTCCTAGCTCTAGCATTTAATGGTGTATAGTAGTTGCATTTATAGGTTATCAAACTGTGGGGTTTATTTCATTGTTATTTATATGTGGTGTTAATGTTGTATGTTTTTATGATTGTTTATGTGTTTGTACAGCACTTTGTTCAATGACAAGTTGTGTAAAAGTGCTTAATAAATAAATGAAAGTATAGACCCGAACGATGAACTAATCAATTCTCTTTCCGGCTCAAGACTGCATTGACTGACACAGGTGAACTACTACTAGCAGAACAGTATATACATATATCAATATGAGAATGAGGAGTTGTCGTCATAGCACAAAGCTCCTCCCTCGATATCACAGTCTCCGCCATGTTGGCAGGATACCGGCGGCGAAACAGGATTGTTTACATGTGTTGTTAACTCGGTAGTAGAGGAGGTTCTCGCAATTCTGCAGTTTTACCATGCCTGGAAGTTACTGCTGCGTTAAAAACTGCTCCAGTACCTCTCACGATACACATGGAAAACAGGAACAATGGAATACAGTTTTTTTTTAGGTTACACCAAGCGCAAAACAGTGGTATTTGGAGAAGCTCTCAAGCATCCAAAATATCGACCCATAAGAGCTCCCTGCAGCAGCACAGAGACCTGGACCATTTACCTCCATGCACACATATGGACATTGGGAATTATATTGTTTTTGGTTTAAGTTACTACACAATGCAGGAGTTTAAAAGCCACAAGTCTTTGGAAAGTTACGAGGCTTTCTGCTGTGGCTGGGTCCATCTACAGCAGGTGATGAAAACAGCATTGTACTGGCCAAAGTAAGTTTCTTCACATGCGTTTTAGTGTATTGTAATTACATTGCATTTAGAATGCACTTCTTGACCAAAATGACAAAGTAATTAACTGCGACTGTTTCATAAACACTAGATTGTAACTAAATGTTCAATGTATACGAACGTTGCCAACATGTTTTGATGTAGGCTAAAGCTGTGTATGTTTAGTTATGATTTGATTTTAACCTGATGACATATACTGTATCAGGTTTTTGTGTTGGGGGCTGCAAAGTGGACAAACCAGTTCTGGTTTGGCTAGGGTAGTTAAATGGGTGATCGCAAGATGTAAATATCCTGGTTAGATTAAAGTCATAAACAGCGTGAATGCAAGGTGACTTACACCGTAAACAATATAATTCCCAATGTCCATATGCGTGCACAGAGGTAAATTGTTCAGGTCTCTGTGCTATTTTCACTCTCAATGTCTGTGTGTGTGTGAGAGCAGACAATTGTGGCCCATTTTACCTTAACCAGCCATTTCTATGTAAAATGACCTTTCACAAAAAAAAAAAACTTTTAAAATTCTTAAATTAAAAGCTTTGTGTAACACTCTGCCCTGCCCGCCTTAAAAAAAAAAAAAAAAGCTCTTATTTTTATATATTTTATTTGTAAAAATTATTTTTACATGTCAACAAGTGTTGAAGCTACAATGCAGATCAGTTGTTTTAATTGGCTGTAAAAAAAATTAAAGAGATAGGAAGCTAAAACCTTATTTGGCACATTTTACCTTATAACAGATTACACTTATATTTAAGAATCATTATATTTTATGATATACACAAATCCGGCGAAACACGTAACACTGTAGCAGATGTTAGCGGTACGAAAAGTTATTTTTATTTAGTTTTTTTTAGTACGTATGCTGTCCAGTGATGCCTGGAAGAGCATGTTGTGTGGTTGGCTGTTTTAACAACAGCACAAAACTACAGGTCTGGAATAAAACCGGTTGTGAAATTCACGAACCTTTGTTGCACATTGACTGCCCATGTTTACGGCTATACGAATTACAAGAGTTCCTGGTCGAGTGGAGGAGTATTTATCGTTTGAATTTCGTAATAAAATTGACAATCTGAGAGCTGAGATTTTTTTTCTATTATAAGTAACCTGCTCTGTCTAGTCTGTCGGTCTCCGTATCCTCTTTGCTTCACGATTTTGCTACGGTCAGGTTATTGGCAAACAAGAATATTTTTAAGGATGGACTAATAGTTATTTGAAACTTGTGAAGCTTGTGAACATATTAGCAACAGCTAGTATTGACAGCGTTCGGTTTTTATTGTGGTCATCAATTATTACACTTCTTAATTACATTATCTTACATTACATTACCTTACATAATTACATTAAACCTTATCAATAAATTACCTTTGTCAGTAAGTTTTGGCCACTGCCTGACATTCTCTACCCAATGTTGCCTTTCTTTAGACATTTTCTTTAATGAGCAGGATCCGTCATTATAGGGCACCGGCAAGTGTCACACCTTCACACTTTGCAGGCACACAGTAAGGGCGGAAGGAAGATGGCGGCACCCATAGAGTTTGCGGCGGATTTGTGCATAGTTAACAGGTTGGGAAAATGTCTAACAAAAAGTAAAAATTTCAGGGAAGGGGGGCCTTTAAAGGGGTCATATGCTTTTTTTAAAGATCATTATTTTGTGTATTTGGTATAACATAATATGTTGATATGCTTTAATGTTCAAAAAACATTGTTTTTCAAATACTATACATTGTAGGTCCTTTATGCCCCGCCTCTCTTAAACGCATGATTTTCTACAAAGTCCCTCCTTCCCACAAGCCCAGTCTGCACTGATTGGCCAACTGACCCAGTGCATTGTGAACGCCCGTCGGAAAAGTAACACCCCTTTCCATAATCGTGAGCTTCATCTTTCAAAATAAATTTAAAGACAGTTAATAATATCCTTAGTTTTACCATCAGTTCAAGCCTGAAAGGGCAAGAGTGGTGTGACAGACACCGTAATGAAGCTCGTATGTGTTTGCAGTACACAAGACACGGACGGTTAAGCCAGCTGACTCCACTGTGTGACCACTTCACACACACACCACAAAACTCCACATTTGGACATTCAATAACGAATACTCAAACTAATACCAAAGCATACTTACAGTAGCTGATTCAGAAACACCAGATTGTCGTAGCAAAGTCAGGATGACCTCCTCTCCTAAATTCATGAAAATGTCATAAATAAAATGCGTTGCTGTTCTGTTGCAAGTAATCTTAAAAGATTCCTAAATGCATCTACTTTCGGAAGGCCAAATAAAGTGCTTTGGCCTAGATACACAATATCTCCCTGACGTGGCTGTTTCAACACTAACTGCAGTTACTGAAACCAGGGCCATAGCTGGGGTCTGTGGGGCCCCAGTGCAGGTTGTACCAGTGGGACCAGTTTAAAATTGTTTAATTTGTATCTTCGTTCTATTTATGCAATTTACACAATGTTAATTTTTTTTTTCAATTTGTAGGTTTCCATTTACAGAAACCAAATAATCAAAAGCAAAATAGCACTGCATAGTCTTCAATGTAAAATAAAATATACAGTCAAACCAAAATGTATTCAGACTCCTTCAACCTGTCTTAAATTATCACAGTTCATTTGCTATAGTTTAGAAATTGGTAATAAAATTACAAGTCTTTCATTTTCTGTCTTTCATTTTCTTGGATTAACATTAAAGACACTGACAGCAGAGCTAGTACTTTCACTTAAATCGCAGTAGGTAGCTTTTGTAAATATATATTTTTTACATATTTGTTAAACCTGTCATTATGTCCTGACAGTAGAATATGAGACAGATAATCTGTGAAAAAAATCAAGCTCCTCTGGCTCCTCCCAGTGGTCCTATTGCCATTTGCAGAAAGTCATCCGCTCCCGGTAAGAAACAACCAATCAGAGGTCCGGTCCGTAACTTTGTTTGTGTTCAAAATGTAGAAAAATTTATATAATAAGCGAGTACACCATGAATCCATTTTCCAAACTGTGTTTTTAGCTTGTCCTGAATCACTAGGGTGCACCTATAATAAGTGTTTATATTCAGACTATTTTAGATTGCTTTGGGGGTACCGCGGCGGAGTAACCCAGTACCGTTGTGATTCTTCATAGACATAAACCGAGAGAAGTAGTTCCGGCTACGATGTTCTTGCGCAAGACGCAAGCAGTTCTGTTCATTAACCGCTAGAGCATCAAAAGTTCCCTACCGCAGCTTTAAGACATAACCAAACAAAGTGCGCGAGTAGCCTACTCAGTTGAGCCTTCTTGTGTTTGAATGCTTTAAACTATTCTGAATGTTTAAATTGGCAAGGTTTAAAAACACGTGATAATGATAATAGCACTTAATAGCATATTTTGCAAGTAACTTCGTTGCCCTTTCTCCCGAAATGGGCCTATTGTTCGCTTGCTTCATTTGGCTTGCTCAGCTAAATATGTCTTCTGTAGGTGTGTAGTTGCGTGCATCAACACACCCAGTTGTAGTATATGTGGCTGCACTTAGGTAATTAAAAGAACTCAAGTCTGTGAGTATTGATGCTAGTTACATTAAGGTCCCGCTAGAGGGCAGTGTTATGTTGTGGATGTGTAGAAGTTGTTGCATGCTGTGAGTGTGTGTTCTAGTGGCGTTATTAAAAGCTGATCAACAGTCACAGTGCTCTCCTCTGATGTTTTATGAACAAACCCACACAACAAGAACATGATATGGTGTCAGAAGTGTGGGCTGTTGTCAACGTTATAGTCAAGAAATCGCCAAGAAGGAAAATATATAAAATTGAGACAAGACTTCAGGCTGAAGTGGCACACATCAGACAAAATGGAGCACTTCAATCCACCCTCAGCGATGACATAGACTGGCAACGTGAGCGAAAATTTGCGCAAATGGGAACAGAGGTACGTGTTGTACATGGCGGCAGCTGAGCTCTCTAAAAAGAGTGCGACAGTCCAAGTAACAGTTCTACTACACTCATTAGGTGAGGAGGCACTAGAGATTTATAACACTTTTGACATAGCAAAAGAAGCACCAGAAGAAGTGACTGTAGATACAATTTTGGAAGCTTTCCGAAACTACTGCACACCTAAAAAGAATGTGGTGTTTGAGAGACATCAGTTCTGGACATGCATCATGCAAGAGCAGATGCAGATTGACAAGTTTGTTACAGAACTCAGACAAAAAAGCAAAAATTGTGAATTTGGACCATCAGAGGAAGATATGATAAGAGACAAAATTGTCTTTAGTGTGACAGAAAAACTCCTGAGAGAACCAAATCTGACTCTACAAAATGCCATAGACATATGCAGAGCATTGGAGATTGCCAAGGAAAGAATAAACAATGGCATCAGCGAAAAAAGAAAGTGCATGCATTTGACATGATCAAAGGAGTAAAACACAAAAATAAGACTTTCAAAGCCGCACCGTTACACAACAAAAAAGAGAAAGTCAGTGTCACAGCAATATCATGTACCAGATGTGGACAGACACACCCACCAAGATCGTGTCCAGCATATGGGGTTAAATGCAGAGCATGTGGCAAAGCCAACCATTATGCAAAAATGTGCAAGATGAAGTCTGTGCAGACACTCCAAGCCGTTGATAATCTGTTTATGGGGACCCTGCAATGCACACAGATAAATGCAATCAGTAAAAATGAAGAATCGTGGCACACAACCATGACTTTCAGAGGGATCCCTATTGAATTCAAACTAGACACCGGTGCTGATGCAAATGTCCTGTTGCTTGAACAAATCAGAAAGCTACCAGGTAACGTCACGCTGAAGCCCACAGAGACCATGTTAGTGGCATATGGCGGCGCAAGGATCAGACCGGTTGGTTATGTATTCCTGAAGTTCCAAAAGGGGCAAAATGAATCAAGGTTGTTGTTTTTTGTTACGGAGCAGTCAACACCACCAATACTTGGCAGAGCCGCCTGTGAACATGTGAATCTGGTTAAGCGTATAGAGCCTGTGAGTGCAACCGTGCCTTCTACAAAAGATGAGCTGGTGAAACAAGATCCAGAGGTGTTCCAAGGGCTAGGAGAATTCCCAGGTGAGCATCACATATACCTTGATCCAGAGGTTCCTTCAGTGGTTCATGGATGTAGAAAGATTCTCCTGGCCATAATGGACAGACTAAAAGAAACCCTGGATCAGTTATTGCTGACTGATGTCATTGTGCCTGTTATAGAGCCAACAAAATGGGTCAACAGTCTGGTTGTAACTGAAAAGAAAAATGGCTTGCTTAGACTATGTCTGGATCCTCGTGAACTAAACAGGGCAATTAGACGCCAGCACTACTCCATACCAACACCTGAGGATGTACAAAGCAAACTGGCTGGTAACAAGGTATTCACAATTTTGGATGAAAAAGATGGTTACAGGCAGATCAAGCTAGACAAAGCTTCATCATTGCTGTGCACTTTTAACACACCTTGGGGACGCTTCAGGTTCAAACGTCTTCCATTTGGCCTTAAATCCGCCAGTGAGGTGTTCCAGCAAAAGAACAGTGAAGCCTTTGGTGACATAACTGGTGTGCATGTGATTGCTGATGGTATGATAAATCGCAGCAGCTGATGAGAAAGAGCACATGGAAATTCTGAAAAAAGTAATGGACAGAGCCAAAGAATTGAACATCAAGTTCAACGCGGACAAAATACAGTACAAAGTCACAAAAGTGAAATACATGGGTCATGTCATAAGTGAAGAGGGTGTTCAACCGGACACTGAAAATGTAAAAGCAATTGTCAATATGCCTGCTCCAGAGGACAAAAAGGGCCTCCAGAGAGTGCTGGGCATGACAAAATACTTGTCACAGTACATAAGAAATGAAGCAGTTCTGACTGCCCCATTAAGACAGCTGCTAAGAAAAGACTCAGAGTGGCTATGGATGCCTGAGCATGATGCAGCATTGGACAGCTTAAAAAAGGCTCTTACTGAGGCTCCTGTGCTAAGGTTTTTTGACCCAAACCAGCAAATAGTGCTTCAGGCTGAAGCTTCAAAAGATCGCCTTGGTGCATGTTTATTACAACAAGAACGACCAGTCGCATATGCGTCAAGAGCGCTGACAGATGCTGAGCGCAATTACAGTATGCGCAGATCGAGAAGGAGTTGTTGGCGGTGGTTTTTGCTGCACGTAAATTCCATCAGTATGTTTTTGGAGCATCTGTGATTGTACATTCTGATCACAAGCCGCTGAGTCAGGCTCCAGCCCGTCTGCAAAGAATGCTTCTGCAGCTGCAGCGTTACAACGTACAAGTGATTTACACCCCAGGAAAAGACATGCTGATAGCTGACGCTTTGTCCAGGGCATTTCTGTCTGAAGGCAAACTGCATGATGAAAACATGGATGGTGAAGAAAGAGTAGTGTATGCAATGGAAGCCACTGAGGCCATGGGCACTGAATTGCTTGAGAAACTCAAGTCAGAGACAAAAGCAGATGAAATATCTTCAAAGCTAAGAGAAGTGCATCAGCAAGGATGGCCTGTTCACAAGAAACAGCTCGACAGAGATCTGAGGAGTTACTGGCCAATCAAAGACACAATAAGAATCTGTAATGGATTAATAATGACGAATGACAAATTAATCATCCCAAGAGGAATGAGGCCAGTAATACTGGAGAGACTGCATGCAGCTCATCAAGGAATACAACGCACCAATGAACATGCAAGGAGATATCTGTACTGGCCAGGCATGTCTACAGAGATCCAGAGCATGGCTGAGAGATGTACAGTATGCCAGCAGCTAATGCCAAAGAACGAAAAAGAACCATTGAAACCCCATGAGCTGCCAGAGCTTCCCTGGTACAAGCTGGGTGTGGATATATTCGAGCTTAAAGGTCGGTCATTTCTCCTTACTGTTGATTACTTTTCAAAATACCCAGAAGTTCAACAGATTCCTGACAAAGCTGCGTCTACAGTAATTGGAAAACTGAAAGCTATATTCGCTAGGCATGGCATTCCCAAGGAGATCATAAGCGATCATGTGCCATTTGATAGTGCAGAGGTGCGTCAGTTTGCAAAAGACTGGGGCATAAATTGGAAATATTCAAGCCAGGATACCCACAGTCTAACGGGATGGCAGAGCGGTCCATAAAAACAATCAAGCTAACACTAAAGAAAGCTGAACAAGCTAAGATGGATCCACATCTCGCACTTCTATCACTGAGAAACACTCCGGTGACGGGTCTTGGATACTCACCAGCTGAATTGCTCATGGGCCGGGTGTTACGGAGCACTCTTCCAATAGCCAGTGTGACTCTGAAACCGAGGCATCCTAAAGATGTACAGAAAAAGTTGGTTCAGCAACAGCAGAGGCAAGCACATTATTACAACCAACATGCCAAACCTCTGTCTGTGATTCAGCCGGGATCGGTCGTCAGGGTGGAAACATCACAGGGTTGGAAGCCAGCAGTTGTTACAGAACAAAGGCCGGAGCCTCGTTCCTACAACATTGTGACAGATTCAGGTCAGACATACAGAAGGAACAGGAGACACTTGCATACAATCAAAGACCAAGACCTAACAGGTGTTGTCGAGGAAGTTGGAGGAGATGATACTGAAGGGACTGTGCAGAAAGACAATGTGCAAGATCAAACTGCAGTAGTTGAAAACAATGAGCAAGGAAATCGTACTAGGAGTGGGAGGCTTGTGAAACGGCCAAGTAGATTCAGTGATTTTGAAATGCACTAAGAAGAAAAGAAAGTTATGCTTATCTGAGTGTTTTGGTTAAAGATATAACAAACATATATCCAGGTGCTGTTTATTATTTCAGTTGTCTCAAACTGTAAATTTAGTAAGTGGTAAAACTTGTTTATTATATGTTGGTGAGTAAGTATTGTTTTCATTCTGTATTTTCTTTTAAATTTCCTAAAAAATGGGGATGTAGTATATGTGGCTGCATATAGGTAATTAAAAAAACTCTATGATGTCTATGATGCTAGTTACATCAAGGTCCCGCTAGAGGGCAGTGTTATGTTGTGGATGTGTAGAAGTTGTTGCATCCTGTGAGTGTGTGTGTTCTAGTGGCGGTATTAAAAGCTGATCAACAGTCACAGTCACACAACACACTGATGTTTTATGAACAAACCCACACAACAAGAACATGATACCAGTGAGTTCACACACACACACACAAAAGTGCGCGCCCTTCTTTCCAGAGCGCTCAGGCAGTTGCA
Organism: Carassius gibelio; assembly: GCF_023724105.1. NCBI lineage: Eukaryota > Metazoa > Chordata > Actinopteri > Cypriniformes > Cyprinidae > Carassius > Carassius gibelio. The sequence continues at coordinate 29,931,699 of NC_068388.1, read as the reverse complement.
CTCCTGAGGCATCTGTTGTTGCTAAGCCTCCATCAGCTGCGATCTCCGTTACAAAAACTGATCTATAATATAGAACTGGATTGCTTATGACATCATTAAAGTGAAGCCGCCGCGCCGCCATATTGGTAATCCCTAGTGTGCGTAAACGTTCCATTGAATTAATAGGAAATTGTACGATTTTAATTAGAAAACATCACCTAACAAGTCAGAATTTTTAAATTTGAAGTATGTCTGTATATTATTACAATGCAAACACCCTAGGCATGTAAACGGTTATTTTTTAAAATGTTGTGAATTTCCCCTACTTATTAAAAAGCTATTTTAATTACAGTAGTGAGCATCATGAACATGATAAACATCAGACAGACACGACCTCAACATATATAACAAATTATACAAACTGCTCATTCTGAAATCTGAATTTATTCAGAGAAATAACTTATTATATACAGTATGGATTTAAAGACAAACTTTATAAAGCTTTTATTATTTCCAAGATAGTAAGTTAAGCTTTTCATGTATAGAGAAATATTAACAACTTAATTGTATTATTCATTGTAATATATTCAAATCAATTTCTGATACTAATACGTTCATGTTTAATAATTCCTAAATAATTATATTGATCAAGAAATAAGCAATTTTTTGTGTTTGATCAGTTACCTCTGTCGTCAGTGCGCAGCAGATACACCCACCTTAACGGTTTAAATGTATCGCTTATCCTGCCGCAAAAGACCGTTAACACTGCTGATAACATCTGAAGTAAACATTAATTTACATACACGTAACATAAAAACGAGTCCCGTTTGAATGATTTGCTTCAAATCGAGTGATTTTAGGACAGTGGTTTGAATGTAACTGAATGGTGCACTGAATGGAAGTAAGATGGCAGATCGAACACTTCCGGTGGCTTCAATGCCTCTTGGCAGTTTATAATGCGATGAGCGATCCAGTTATATATATAGATCAGTGGTTACAACAAGGAAATGTCAGTAATGGATTTCCACCACCGAAAATCTGCTGTAAATCTGCTACAAGATTTATGAAGTAAAAAACTCTGCTCTGTTTGGGTGCAACCCATTTAAAAAAAAAACATCGGGGAATTTCACCCCGAAGGAAGCTGATTGAGTTGGTTCTTGTCACATGACCTGGTGCACTTGCGTCATTCTGAAAAGCTGAGATGTTTATAACTCGATGCAGTGCGGATGGGCCTGGAAAAAACGAGCGCGTCGCACTGCGTCTCTTCCATTATGAGCGTGCATATCGCATTTGAAATAATGAACTTGAAAAGAAAGACGTGATATGTGAACAGCCCCTTCATCGGTCAAAATGTTTGCTTTCGGTTAACGGTTAAATGGTCAATATGCGCATCTCTAACTTGCATATAAACAATATACAAAATCATTAATAGAAAGCCACACAAAGTCAACATGTTGGTATTTCTTTCTCTTAATCTGCCATAAAAGAAAATACAAGTTTATTGATATTTGAAAAGGTGTACCTGCGTTATTATGCCATTATCATTACATTAGGTGAAATTGGTTTTAGAACGACAATATTATCGTTTATCGCGATAATTTCTTGGACAATTTATCGTCCAGCAAAATTTGTTATCGTGACAGCCCTAGACATGCCCCTGCACAGGCTGCTTTTAAATCAACACCTGCCACAGTGTTTCCCCTCTTTGAGTGTGTCCTAAAAGACGACGAGGGTGGTCGGTGGTATTGTGTCAAAATCACTCAGCATAACCGGATCAAAAAAAAAAAGTCACCACTCGTAGTAGAAGATATTGGAGCTTACTGAGCTTCAGATACTGACAATATGCCCTCACCTGCACCATGCATACTTTTTAGCTACTCATCCAATGGCTAAAGATTGCAAGCCCAGATATGTCTGTACTTTATCTTTTGGAAAATTATGCATGGTGCACCTTTAAAATCATTAACACTTTGTAAAGTGAACCACGACAGTATGGGAAAAAAACTACAAAACACATCCCTTGATATGAGTTTGGAATGTTTTTGAAAAGAGATGTGTTATAAGACCGAAATTATATCATATTTTGACAATAAAAAAATAAAAACACTATTTTTGCACCATCAAATCTCAAATAAATAATTTTTATGTGGCATGGCGCAGAAAAAAAAGTAAAAAAAAAAAAAAAAAACCTTGTTTGGTTACAAGCAATGAAACTGATGTAACGAATGTTAAAGAATGTTTGTTCAACGCCTTTATTTCGTAAACAGTTGCATATATAGGTTTTCTCAAAAACAAAAAAAGTCTACATAATTACGATATGGGATAAGTTCCAATTACTGCAATAACAACAGATCTGAAATTGTCCACTGTATTCTCAAAAAAAAGTCTAAATATGTAGTAGCATTGCTGCAATGTGTTGAAGAGAATCTGCTAAACTAAAGATGAATAACAGTAACAGAGTTCCTGTATTACCACAGATCAAAATTCTTTGGCTGTGATTGTGTTTTGGGCAGGGAAACTGATCTGTCAGTCACTGTCATGTCCTGGTCAGCAGACCAGAGTACCAAAAGTACCCTGCATATCAGTCATCATCCTCATCATCTGAGTCCATCACCCGCCGTCGGTTAAACTGGGAACAAAACAGAAACATTAACTTATGTTTATAGAGTTATGAAACTTCAATTTGTACGATCTCAAGAACAGATTTTTAATACACACCAAATACTTACCTTTACAGTTGTTTTCTTCTCTGTTTGTTGACTGACTTTCTCTAGGATCTCTATTAATCCAGCTTCTGTAATCTACAGATACAACACTCAATGCTAGAACACGGACATTCTAAAATAATTAAACACATTATGAATCATGCTTCATCTGCTTTCTTACTTTTCCTCCAAGCTGTCCAAAGCGAGCCATCTGTATCAGGTAATTCTCGACAGCTTTTGCTTTATCTGGCTTTACAAGAGCCAAATTGCTCACTAAATAAAAGAGCGACAACATAATTAGTGTAGATTTTAGTTTTAAATATAAAAGGTGCGGTATGGAATATTGACAGCTAGCAGTTGAAATGAGTACTGCATCAGAGAATCTCACATACCAAAACAAACAGATATTCCAACATGGAACACATTTTAAACTATAAAAACTAGCCTTTAGCATTGTTTCTAAGAAACAAGTCAGTCAACATAGAATGTATCCTAAATATCTGAAAACATTTTATGGTATTTGTATACTTAGTACAGTCAAATAAATTACATACAGCACCTTTAAAAGGGTTCACACAACAATGTAAAAATTATATAATTATTTAGGTTAAGCGTACACTAGTGCTTTTTCGTTTTAAAAAGCATTACTTTTGCTATGGTTACATTTACACGTTTAATTTACACTACTCCAGCGTTTCAACCCTCAACTGGAGACTTTTGAAAACGCTGCAAAACCCGTTTTAGTTAAAAAACTCCAGGGTTGCATTTTAGTGTAAATATACCAAAACAGAGACTTTTGGTGGTGTGGCTGCCAACATTTCCTCTGCATATCATTGACGACCGTGTAAACAAAATCAGGCCCATTGTTGTACCTGCATGAAATGTCAAGTGACCTGCATTTACGGTTGTGTAATTTGGATGGAGATCGTTTCTGAAATGCAGTGAAAACGCAAATGTAGATGAGGATTGTTTTAAAACGAAACCGCACTAGTGTAAACAGCCTCACTCATCCATGCTGATCCAAACCTACAAGTTTTTTGTTCATCCTTGAAAAGAAAATCAATGTTCATACATGAGCACATCAAAAATGGTAAACGGAAGCAGAAACATGTTTGGTAATGCACAAGAACAATCTCGGGGCTCCACAAGAAAAAAAAAAAAAACTGAGTAAGGAGAATGCCACAGTGGAGGTGCCACAGAATAAACGTTTTTTTTAATTTATTTTCAAATGTATTTATTATTAGTAATATTTTTTTACATTTTAAAATTTCAATCATACTGTCATGTGTTGATGTATCATCTTTTCTTGACTTTATCAGCATTTTAATCCAAAACATTTTCGTGCACAATATTTAAAGTGTTATGAAGCAGTTCATAATTCTGTGTGAGGTACAGATTAATATTGAAAACATTAAATTCAAGTTCACGTAAACTCTTTCCACTGTGGCGGTCCGTCTTCCTCCATTCAGCAATCAAACAGTGTGCCGCATTCGGTTACTACAGCCAAAACTAGGGATGCACCGGTTGACCAGCCATAAATCGGAACCGGACGGTTTTTGGTCTTTCTTTGGCCAATTTTTACGGAAGTGCGCTCTCGTGCACAGAATACATTGTAATGGTTCGCTATGTCATTTGTGTGGAAGTATTTCGAAATCTGTGTGCAGGACACAGGCAGCCGTTCAGCACTGGAAATGCAGAACTACATGTCTGACCATGGGCGTAGATTTAGGGGGGGACGCTATGTACTAGTCCCTATCAATATTTTGATGACAAATTTGTCCCCACCAATATTTAGCAAGCTCCTTTGAACTGCTATTTGGATCTTTGCACTGCTATTTGGATCGATTCTAACGGTCAGGACGACGACAGTACAAGAAAAAACATAATTTGATTGGCGGCGGGGTATCTGACAGGCTACACGCACAGGCCGGGACTACTTTTGTGCTTGCACTAGCAGCGAGCGGGAGGTGTGTGTGAGCGCGCGTGCATGTTGACGACGCTGACGGTAAGTTGCCAGGGCTGTCTCTCTACCACATACAAAGGCCATAATAAAAACATTTTAATATTCATTTTTTTTGCCCCTTTTTGAACTTTGTAGATGCCACCCAAGAAGAAGAAAGGGAGAGTGTAAGTAAGCAAGATAACTAGCTAGCCACACAAATAAACTAGCAGTAGTGACTGACCAGGCTTTCAGATGCAGATTCTACTGTGGAAAATAGTATTAACTGGTGATAGTACGTGTTACCCAGGATGATAGAATGCTACGTTAGCAAGTAACTGAATGTCAATTAGCCTGTACCTTAACTTAGAATCTTGCAGTCAACATAAACGTGAGTGTACTGGAGGGTAAATAGTGTTTATTATAGAAAAAGGTTATTATATTTATTTATTTAGATTTGTTTCCTTGTGGCATAGTATTTTTTGTTAGTGTAAATACCAATGTACATAATTTATGTCAGCATTACACAGTCTCAGGTTTTTATTTTTATTTTTTGAGAGTGCATTTTTGAGATTATACAGTTACTAGCTCTTTAGGGACAGTATTCAGGTTGGTATATCGGGGTCAGGATACAATATAATAAAATTAAGTAGATTCACTTCTGTATTGTGATATTCTGTATTGCCAACAGTCTGAAATAAAAAAGGAAAAATCACCATTAAATCACTGGTATCTTAAAACAAAAGAATTTCGGGGTGGGGGGGTATGGGGGTGTCCCCGCCAAAGCTGAGACCAAACCTACGCCCATGTGTCTGAGGCACAGATAGCAGGAAGCGAACAGCCATTGTTGTACTGGTGCACAAATAAGAGCCCTTTTCTGCGCGCACTATAGCTGTACCGGTCCGCGCCCTGAACACTAGTAGACCGTGAAGAGATGTTCAGATCAACTTCTCACGTGTTGGATGAGAAACGAAACGGACTAAACTGTGACAAAACTGAAATGTTTCTTTTTTTTTTTTATTAGAACCTGCATACACGTTTGAAAAACCAGAAGTAAATGTCAGCTCTGCATTAGGATGATTATTTTTATTTTACCTTGACTTAATTTTGATTTAAAAATCACCTGCTGCAGCACACTCAAAAAAAAGTTTCATTCATCCAATAATTTTTTTTTAGGTTAATGATTCACATCTACATTTTTTTTACTTGGGACAATAAATTATTTATTTTTCATTGGCTCAAGTAAAAAAAATATAGATGTGAATCATTACCCAAATTTCAACATTATTTGATTTTAACATTTTGGAATAAAGTATTTATATAGCTTACTTTTATTTAGTCTCACTGGTAAAGACCTTTTTTTTTTAACCAAATTTAAAAACTAAAACAAATACTGAACGCTGATTAAGAAACATCTTATTGAATGGGTGTTGATTTTGTTGTTTGGACTGTAGAACTATGCAGTTATTGCCTTTAATTTCACATGGTTACAGTTAATCTTTTAATTTAAGGCCAGTTCTCTGTAGTTTCAACCCAATTCAAAAACAAAAGCTAAATGCTGATGTCTGTATCATCTATGTTTGTACTGAATGTAGGCTACTTCCTGTGCAGTTACGGTTATTGTTTTCAATAGCCAAAAGCCAGTTTGGCTATTAAATACCAAGTAAACATTTTGTTTATGCACACTTTCCTTCTTTCTTGTTTGTTGCTTAAAAGATAATTTAAAAAAATATATAAATAAAAAAATCGGAAATCCAAGTCCTATGTTTAGCGGATGTCAACAAAAATGTTACAAATAACTTTTCGCAGCACAAATTTTGTAATTTGTAATGAAATACATATTAAATGTAACCTTCCAAACCCTGTTTACATGACAATACTAGTGACGCTTGCAAAGGTTTGTAAATGGACTTACACCTGGCACGGGCAGACTGATCCAAGACTTGAGCCAATATAGAGTTTCTCATCTCAGTCTCTCTGTTAAAGTCAAAATGATAAAAACTGTTCAGACACAATCTGTCTAGGCAATGAAGGAAAAGTGAAATTACGTAAAAAGGGTGAAAAAGGTCAAAAAAATTTTTAATTCCTCTAAATAAGTGTGGTTCATTTGAATGGTTTCTGCCATTTATAAAGTAGTAAGTTTAGTGTTCAATTAAATTTTATTAAAATGTGTTAAATGTTAATCAATTTGCACTGGCTAGTGGCTACCAATAGCTGCTCACATAAAATTCAATGCATTGATGTTTGCCTACAAACCCACCATTGGTTCTGCACCCCTTTACCTAAATTCACTTATTCAGAATTATGTGCCCTCTAAAAGCACACATTCTACAAGTAAACGGCACATTATAGTGTCAAACCAAAGAGGCACAAAATCAATTTGTCCTCTTTTGTAAGTTGCTTTGGAAAAAAGCATCTGCTTAATAACTAAATGTAAATGTACAGTGGGTACAGAAAGCATTCAGACCCCTTAAATTTTTAACTCCGTTATATTGCAGCCATTTGCTAAAATCATTTAAGTTCATTTACATGTTTCCTCAATGTACACACAGCACCCCAAATTGACAGAAAAACACAGAATTGTTGACATTTTTGCACATTTATTGAAAAAGAAACACTGAAATATCACATGGTCCTAAGTATTTAGACCCTTGCTCAGTATTTAGTAGAAGCACCTGGATTTGAGGATCCTCTGCCATTCCTCCTTGCAGATCCTCTCCAGTTCTGTCAGGTTGGATGGTAAGTGTTGGTGGACAGCCATTTTCAGGTCTCTCCAGAGATGCTCAATTGGGTTTAAGTCAGGGCTCTGGCTGGGCCATTCAAGAACAGTCAAGGAGTTGTTGTGAAGCCACTCCTTCGTTATTTTAGCCGTGTGCTTAGGGTCATTGTCTTGTTGGAAGGTGAACCTTCGGCCCAGTCTGAGGTCCTGAGCACTCTGGAGAAGGTTTTCATCTAGGATATTCCTGTACTCCTGTACCGCATTCATCTTTCCCTCGATTGTTGTCCTGTCCCGGCAGCTGAAAAACACCCCCACAGCATGATGCTGCCACCACCATGCTTCACTGTTGGGACTGTATTGGACAGGTGATGAGCAGTGCCTGGTTTTCTCCACACAAACCATTTAGAATTAAGGCCAAAAAGTTATATCTTGGTCTCATCAGACCAGAGTCCTTCAGGTGTTTTTAGCAAACTCCATGGGAGCTTTCATGTGCCCGGCTTCCGTCGGGCCACTCCTGACTGCAGATGTCGCTGTTAGACAGTGTTTTCTCTGCTTCTTTCCTGTTGGCCTTGCTGGAGATGATCGTAGCTCCGTGTAGCTGTTTTTTTTCTCTCTCTCTCTCTCTAGAATCTTTATCTTACTATCACTCTCTGTTTTTTAAAGTGATAAAATATAACTTAATTCACACCATATTTCTGATATTATGGATCAATCTTATTAGATAAATTTTTTAAAATTTTATATTCTTGAGTGCAGTACACCTGCATTGCATTAACACTCGTTAGCTTGTCTTTAGCATTTTCATTCAAACCTGCCGCTGTTTTTTCTCCTCTCCTCACTGGCTCCAGTTTTTCACAAGTTCATCAAACAACTGTGGTAAGAATATTTCATCAAGCACGGTGAGTAATGGCTTCTCATGCTATTGTTATTTGCACCTCTTGCCACATGTACAGTTTATCTATCTCTGTCGGTGATGAGGGATTCACATGTCATAAATGCAGGGAAATAGTTAGGCTGACAGAGAAGATTTCCGAATTAGAGACACGCATCCAAATTTTAATTGAGGAGAGTAAGAATGTTAGGGCTCTAGATACGGCTTTGGATGCGTCTAGCTCAGGGATTCCTGTATGTTGTTCGGTTCCAACAACCAGGGTTTCTGCAGGGTTTAATCAGTCAAATTTAATACTTTTTAAGACCTTTTCATGACTATTAGGATTTGAATTTATGACCTACACGAATTACGATAAATAACTTCAGTCATTGAAATTCCTTTCAAAAGTTTTTTTTTATTATTGACTTTCATTGAAAGTAACAAGTTTTAATATTTGAAGAATTATTCTATTATGTCTTATGATTAAGAAACTGAAGCCTTCGCCTTTTTTTCTTGAGTATCAAGAACACAGGAACACTTAACAATTGTAACATTGTGAATTAACTATTATTTTATGGCATTACTTTCCAAAATAACAAGTGTTATTGGTGTTTGGTCACAGTATTCAACACCCACAGCCAGGACCGTAGCTGGAGTTTGCGGGGCTCCGCTGAAGGTTGTACCAGTGGGCCCTGTTTGAAATTTTTTAATTTGTATGTTCGTTAATTTTTATTTATTTTTGCTATTTACACAATGTTTCAGTTTTTTTCAAGTTTGTAGGTGTCCAGGTACAGAAACCGAATAATTATGTTGGCTTGGCAACAAGCCAACATACTGTTATGCTATTTAAACATTTTTTTTCTTATTATTTTTCTTAGACTAAACGATACTCCTCCTAGGGCTTTAAAGCTACAAGCCCCAAACTCGGCAGACACCTGCGGGATAGAGGGGTGCTTGTTGCTATATCTTTTCAGAGTGATCAGACTTATAGTTTTTTTATTTTATTAATTTTTAAATGTAAAAATACATTACCCATAGACTTACATTGCCTGAGAAAAATTGCGCCCCTAGTTGCTATACCAGTTAGAGATTAAGGGGAGGAGTCGTCTTTCGTTTCACTTTTAAACCGGTTAAAAATACAAGTAAATAGTACAATTTCCCTCAAACTGACAAGCTAAACCAACATATCTGATTATTACAGGGGTCAGGGCTCATTAATAATTTATTTCTGGGCAGAGAGCAGTCAGAAAGACGAGAGAAGAATCAGCTGCTGCTCAGCTCAGGCATTGTCTACACAAGCTCACAATGAGCGAATTCCTTCTTATTTAAGACCTTTTAAGAAGGCGATTGCACGCATTCCACACGTTAGAACACACCAAGAGCTAAATTCAGATGTTTCTGAACTGTTTAAAGTAATAACATGATATATTCGCGGCAGCCAAATGTCCGCGAGCTCGCAATGTATTTCTCTGAACACTTGAAGTCCACATGACAGCCGCGTTTCGGGGCGAGATCGGACAAATAAATAGGCTACACATTTCATTCACACTGACAAGCTAAACCAACATATGTTATTATTACCGGGTCAGATCTCATTAATAAATTATGTCTCTGGCCAAAGAACAGAGAGAAAGACGAGAGAGAAATGAGCGCTTCATCAGCATTTTTTAAGAGCTTCCAAAAATAATTTCACAGCGAATGCACTAATCCACCCATTAGAACACAACAAGAGCAGAATTCAGGTGTTTTTGAGCTGTTTATGTGTGCAAAATGAAAAATAATTTGACAGCGTGATACAGCTTATGAATACTGGAAGGAAAAAAAAAGTCACGACAGCCTTTTAACTCTGGAGTCGATTAACGCATATACACGTTTTGAGTAATTTTCTCCTGATAACCCCGAAAATTACTTAAATTACACTTTCAGTTTTAATCGTACAGAGAAGAGCAATACATCAATCGAATCTGTAAAGGGTCTACTTTTTTGGGGATACAAACATAAAACTTTGGGCACTTATAAAATAAAGATAACAAACAAGGTGTGCTGTCTGCAGCCTTGGTCTGCGCTGATCTTCATTTACAAACACGTCATTAAAATGAACTGTAACTCCATGAATACTCAACAAAGAGACATGAGAGATATATCTATAGAAAGCTTGACATGTCTACTTTTAAACCAAACAAGTGCTGCCGAACAAATATTCTGTGATAAAGTAATCCATATCAAAACAACGCGATGTCCTTTTTTTCACGTCTCCCTTCATTATATCTAATGTGTATGGAAGGCCAAGAGGGTCAAATACACGTGAATTTTCAACGCGTCAACAACACGTTAAATACGTGTATTTCATGCGTAGACAACACGGATTTAATATTATTTATTTATCGGCGCTGCACAACATGGTAAAGTCATTTATATATTTTTTTAAGAGCTTCTTAAAATACTATATTACTCCGATATTATATCCAATATTATTTAACGCGTTAAATACGTGTTGTTTACACGTGAAAAATCATCGGGTATTTAACGTGTATTTCACGTGTTAAATACACGTGAAGTACACGTTAAAAATCAGTTTGAAGAGGTCAATGTCATTGGATGCTGAGGACTTGGGTCAAACCACTTCTGTGAGCTTAGAGGGGTGTACCATTCATAGACAGGCAACCACCATTTAACATGCTATAGATCAGCTTATTCAGCCTTATTATTTAGTCTTTTTTCTTTTCTGTTTTGTATAGCCTATAGAAAAAATATATTTAAGTTTCAGTTTTATGAAATATTGATTTTATAATATTAATTAAAATTTTGTGGTGATAGTATAAAGTTTATAAAAGTTACAGTATTTTGTAATGAAACAGGACTTTTTGTTTAGCTCTTGACTCGCCGAAGTATACTATATATAGTGTCCCTTCTTTAATTTTTCAGTAGTATGAAAACTTAAAATATGTCGTCAGTACTATTAAAATAACATCAAATTGAATGGTATTTAGGAGATTATGGTTTTTGCATGACTTATTTCGCATTCAGCTAGACAACCCTGTTGTAGTGGTTATCATAGCCTAGGCTTTTTATTAAAAAAGGAAACAGCAAGGGACCATGGAAAAAGACTGTTGCAGGTGTATTTTTTTATGGTATTATTTTTTATTATTTTTTTGCAGCGGGGCAACTCAAGAATGTTGGGCACACAAGTACTGTGGCTCTTTTGCCCCATGGCAAGATGGCCAAGCCAACATCAAAGTTAGTTCACTAACTTTTAATTCTAGTTAAATGTAAAATAGCACTGGATAGTCTTCAATGTAAAAATTAAATATAAATCAAACCAAAATTTATTCAGACCCCGTGAACATTTTTCACATTATTGCAGTTTATTTGCTATTGCTTCTAAAATGGTTATAAAATATGACAAGAATTTAAAGATAAACTGTGTCAGAACAAATTCGTCTCGATAATGACATAACTTTGACAGAAATGTATACGTAATGGATTACAATCAACCAAAACTACAGAACTGTTATGAAGAAAATATTTACACAACTATCAATACTTTTTTGACCAATTACCACGCAATGTTTAGTTTTGTTCAGACTGTGGTGTGAAAAGGTTGCATTAGCAATTCAGAAAAAAATGCATGGTGCTTTATAAGGTGCTGAATGATTTTTGTTCCCAATTTTATAGATAGATAGATAGATAGATAGATAGATAGATAAAACATTTATATCCATTTCACTAGTAGTTCACTGTATGAAGATTATTTGGGTATATCACAGTTTGCTTATACTCACTTACATAAATGTATTAGTGTCCTGTACCTACTACTAAAATATGTATACCAAAAATTATATCTGGAGTCTGGATAATTTTTAATTTGACTGTGCATAAATTATTGTTAAAACTACAAAGTAATATAGTGAAGGGGAGTGAGTGATTTTTCTTTCATTTTCTTGGATTAACATTACAACAGCTAGTAGCTAAATTAGGCGCGGTCACTTTAAGAGACTATGAACGCATCTTTTTCCTCAACTGTTTACTTTCACTTAAGAAATAACTGACAAATAACTGAAAAATAAAAGTTTTTCGAGCTTACTTTCCAAGGCGGGTATTTTGCCATATTTTGTATGTATTTGTCGGCACAAGAGCAAAAAGAAGCAAATTCGGTGTACAAGCGTTTTGAGATGCCATTCTCAGCATGAGCCCTGAACACCGTGGTACTGAATTGGGTTCTTTCACATCCTTTTTTTTTTTTTTTTAAACTGCAATTAGTATTTGTTCGTTCATGTGCAGGAGGGACTGTCCATGATATGCAGCTCTCTCTCCGCACCGAACACAGTGCGCGAGTAACCAGCTACTCAGTTCAGCTTTTCCGCATCTTGTGTTTGGATGCTTGATACCGATTGTTAGTGACGGGCTTGAGCCAGCAACTGAACGCACCGTCTTCGAGCCATAGATCGTTAAAGGTACATTTTCCCATTGTGATAGCCAGGATGATTTCAATTAAGCTAAGCAGTGACTCAGTATGATACAGTATGTTCGGAGTTCGCGCGGGTTTCTGTGAAAGTCCTTCTGACAAGTCTGTATGCTGCCGCATGGACCTTGTAGTTCTGGAACGCTGTGATACCAGTGTGATACCACTCAGATTCCTCATACAGAACTACAACAGGCGAAATAAAGGAATGCTGTGAGCGTATTTTGATGGAAGAACAAATTAATGGACTAGCATATCAATTTAAGACATGGCTAAATGTTTTTTATGACATTGTATGGAAAATCTGGACGTTTTTATGCCTTTTTATGACCCCGCTGAAACCCTGGACAACAGAGCCCCTGCAGCAGGGGAACTGGGTGACAGTGAGGCAGCATAGTCGTGGGGCAAAACACCGGTCTTCTGTTCTGATCAAAACATTAAACAGGTTTGCCCCACTCAGTGATGCACCCACTTAGAAACATGATGAAAGTGCTCTAGTTATTGGCAATTCTATTGTTCGGAACGTGAATATAGAGACACCATAGTCAAATGTTTACCGGGAGCCAGATCGCCTGACATCTTAGCAAATTTGCTGGCTAATGCTAAACGTAAAAACAGTAAGATTGTTACTCATGCCGGCGCTAATGATGTTAGACTTCGCCAGTCGGAGATCAATAAAAATAACTTTAAAGAGGTGTTGAACCTTGCAAGCATGACGTCAGACACTGTAATATGCTCTGGTCCCCTCCCTGCTTACAGTGGTGATGAGATGCATAGCAGATTGTCATTACTCAATGGCTGGATGTCTAAGTGGTGCCCGCAGAATAACATGGGTTTCATAGACAATTGGACAAGCTTTTGGGGCAGACCCGACCTGTTGAAAAGAGATAGGTCTCCATCCCTCCTGGGGTGGCACCGCTCTTCTCTCTAGAAATATGGCAAATAGTCTTAGAGTTTATACTTGACTAACTGGGGCCCAGGTCAAGAAGCAGACAAACTGGCAAAACCGACCGTCTAGCTGCCTCACATCACAGAGGCAGAGATGTATAGTAACGAAGTAGAACTACTTCACTACTGTACTTAAGTACTAAAAGGCGGTATCTGTACTTTACTAGAGTATTGTTTTTTTCTCCTACTTCCACTTTTACTTCGGTACATATTTTCGCTGAGTTTAATACTATTTAATAATATTTTTTTTTATGTGCTGCATCGTTACTCATTACAATTATAATAATGTTACGAATCATTCCATTACAAACCACTGCCAGAACTGTAGATGGCAGGTTTGATGAAGCTGCCACATCATAGAGCGAATCAAGCGAGACTGGCGTGCTGACTGAACTGCTGTGAAGAGAGACATGAACACCGAGCCGAGCCAGATAATGACTCGTTCACGAGTCAGGAACCGGTTGCATGGGTTTTCGGATGACCAGTAACGTTAGTTCTTTCTGACAGTTCGATTCAATAAACCAGTTGAAGAAAACAGTTCACCGATTCTTTTGCGCTCGATGCAATGGCGTCATTGGCGTTGACTGCACATGGGCTCATAACATTAACACAGAATCAGTTCAGAATCAATCACCAAAAGAATCAGTTCGGTTCAGACGCTCTGTGTGTCGGTTTGCTTCACGCTAAATCACACATGCGCAGTATCATCAGCTCATCGGTTCACGAATCAGACGCGTCTGACAGAAACGGTTCTTGACTCGTGAACGAGTCATTATCTGGCTCGGCTCGGTGTTCATCTTCAGTTCTCTCTTCACATCAGTTCAGTCAGTGTACTGTTTGAGTCAATGAATTACTCCGGGATATTGGTTTGTTTTAACTCTTAAAACGATTCAGTTCGATTTGGTGGACTGTTTCAGAAAGATCCGGTTATTCGTTCGCGAACCAGATATCACAAACTGCTTTGTTTTTAACTGTCTTACAACAGACACGGAAGAGAAGACAATGCTGAATAAAGTCGTAGTTTTTGCTATTTTTTGACCAAAATGTATTTTCGATGCTTCAAAAAATTCTAAATGACCCTCTGATGTCTTAAGGGTTTGAAACAACATGAGGGTAAGTTATCAATGACATCATTTTGCAAATTGGGCTAACTAACCCTACTAACTGTTTTTTGTTTACAAGAAGTTACAGTCAAAGGAATTGTGATTGTCCTTTAGGTTAATCATTTGAAATAGTAAAAACAATATGTTCAAACTTTTGACTATTTTCTTTAATAGCTACATAACACAATACTTCTACTTTTACTTTCAGTACTTGAGTAGTAAATTTTAAAATAGACTACTTGCAATACTTAAGTACAAAAAATGTTGAATACTTTAGTACTTCTACTTAAGTGTGGTGCTTAAAGAGCACTTCTACTTCTACTCAAGTCACTTTTTTGATAGAGCACTTGTACTTTTACTCAAGTATGGTTCTCTAGTACTTTATACATCTCTGCACAGAGGTCAGTTAATTCTCAGCAAAGAGAGACTCTTTCACCTAGATATCACACTATAGAGACTGTGTCTGTTCCCCGAACTAGAAAATACAACAAAAACGTCCAAACCAAGTAGAGAGTAACAATTTAATTGAGGTTCAACAAATAAAAAACCAACGCAATACGGATAAACAAATGATAAAGCTTGGCTTATTGAATATCAGATCCCTTTCTACGAAAACACTTTTTGTAAATAATGATCAATGATCATAATCTAGATGTGCTGTTTGACAGAAACCTGGCTAAAACCTGATTACATTATTTTAAATGAGTCCACCCTCCCAAGATTACGGTTATAAACATGAGCCGCATCTAAAAGGCAAAGGGGGAGATGTTGCTTCAATTTATAACAACGTTTTCAGGATTTCTCAGGCCAGGCTTCTAGTATAACTCGTTTGAAGTAATGGTGCTTCATATAACATTATCCAGAGAAACAAATGTTAATGATAAATCCCCTGTGATGTTTGTACTGGCTACTGTATACTAGGGCTGTCAAAATTGCTCAAATTACGTTTGAATATTCCCTCTAAAAAATACACGAATATACGAACTATTGGAACATTTGGTTGCGCATGCTGTCAATGACGCACATTACGTCAAAAACAGGACAAAATAATACAAAGAGACATAACTACTTGTTGGATTATCTATTTAAGTTTAAACATATATGACAACGTATTACCTACACAAAAACAAGGAAATCAACTAATGGCCAAGACTGCAGACCTCACGCTCTCTCACCCTCACGTTCTCTGCGCATAATGATTTCAATGAACAAACATTTTTGTGCAAGTAATTTCAGGCCGCGACTGTTTTCCCAAATATAGCAGGCTTCATTCAGTGATTGCAACAAATATTATTAATATTAATTTAAGTTTTACAGCATATAGAACTGACATTGAATGCTCAGAGCGAGCTGTGCTGTGGTAAACATTGAACTTTTTCTTGACATGAAACGATAAATAATCAAACCTCGGATCCATTGCTTGACAGAACTCCCCGAAGCCTGCCCCATCTGCGATACTGATCGGTCTCATGTCCTTACAAATGAACGAAATCAATGGATGCGTGGCGCAAGCGTCTCAGCTGCATGGCATGTCTGTTTTTAATTCGGCTCCCATGTTAACAGGTTAGAGCATGCAGACTACCTGCGTGAGACGCGCGTCTCAGGCGCGGCTCGAGCCGCACGAAAAATGCGTGCATGCTAGAAATAGAACCGACGCCTATTTTTCACACGACACGCACGCAAGTCGGAAGCGTTTCAAGGCAAAATATACTAGGAAAATATGTTTATATGTCATTTTGTACACAAATACATATTAATTCATGACATTTTGATATTAGAAAGTCTATAGTTTGGCATAAATTCAGATATAAATGTAATAAAAAAAATTATTATAGATTTTCAAATATTGCACCTGTCAAACATACTCTATTTTGCCGTCAATACTGTTGACTGTGTCCTATCAGTAGGTGTGTAAAAAAAAAAAATATATATTGTTGTCATGAAGACGAGCCTGGTTTTTCGGCGGCCTCCCTCTATGTCACCTACAGCAGCAGCAGCGCACCAGTGCAGGCACCCTTCTGGTGTGTAAAGACACAGAAAACGCGAAGCAGCCACCACGCTTCTGGCACGCAGCAGAGACGCCACACATCCAGTGTGCCACCGGCCTCAGGCACGTTAGCGCACCCACTCGCAAAGCAAAAAACCACGCCTCTACTATCGCGGGCCTTTTTTTCCAAATGTTTTATTTTTTCGAATATTAATTTTCACCTTCGAAATTCGTTTTTTTTAAAGCTAATCGAATACATATTCGAATTTAGAATTTTCGTTGACAGCCCTACTGTATACAGTCCACCAGGGCACCATACAGACTTTATTAAAGAGTTTGGTGATTTTACATCCGAGTTAGTTCCTGCTGCAGATAAAGTTTTAATAGTTGGTGATTTTAATATCCATGTTGATCATGAAAAAGATGCATTGGGATCAGCATTTACAGACATTCTGAACTCTATTGGGGTTAGACAACACGTTTCAGGACCTACTCATTGTCGAAATCATACTCTAGATTTAATACTGTCACGTGGAATTGATGTTGATCGTGTTGAAATTATGCAGCCAAGTGATAACTCAGATCATTATTTAGTTTTGTGCAAACTTCATATAGCCAAAATGGTAAATTCTACTTCTTGTTATAAGTATGGAAGAACCATCACTTCTACCACAAAAGACTGCTTTTTAAGTTATCTTCCTGATGTATCTGAATTCCTTAGCATATCCAAAACCTCAGAACAACTTGATGTAACAGAAACTATGGACTCTCTCTTTTCTAGCATTTTAAAGACAGTTGCTACTTTACGCTTAAGGAAGGTTAAGGAAACAAGTATGACACCATGGTGTAATGAGCATACTCGCACCCTAAAGAGAGCAGCTCGAAAAATGGAGCGCAGCTGGAGGAAAACAAAACTACAGGTATTTTGTATTGCTTGGCGGGAAAGTAACCTATCCTACAGAAAAGCATTAAAACAGCTACATCCGATTACTTTTCTTCTCTTTTAGAAGAAAACAAACATAACCCCAGGTATTTATTCAATACAGTGGCTAAATTAAATAAATAAATTTATTAATTTATTTACATTCATGAACTACTTTACTTCTAAAATCAATACTATTAGAGATAAAATTGCAACCATTTAGCCGTCAGCTACAGCATAGGTCTTCAACCCTGCTCCTGGGGACCCACTGTCCTGCAAAGTTTACTTCCAACCTGCTTCAGCACACCTGGCCTGTGACTTTACAAGTGATCCTGAAGACCTTGATTATCTGGTTCAGGTGTGTTTGATTAGGGTTGGAGCTGATCTCTGCAGGAGAGTGGGTCCCCAGGAGCTGGGTTGAAGACCTATGAGCTACAGTATCGCATCAGACAGTGCACTATAGAACCCCCGAGGAAAAGTACCACTCATTCTTTACTATAGGAGAGGAAGAATTGTATAAACATGTTAAATCATCTAAACCAACAACATATATGTTAGACCCTATACCATCTAAGCTCTGAGCAAAGACTAGATTTATTTGGTCTAGACAACATTTGAGGTGTGGCCAACAGGCCAGTTTAAATTCTTAGGACACCATCAAATCATGCTTTTAGCTTGCATCTTGCTTCTGCTATTAGTCATGCCTGCTTTTAGTTTGCTTTTAGTCATGACTTTTAGCGTTCTTTGAGCGCGGTTCCAGCGTGCTTCGGCCTGCACGCCTGCTGTTACTTAGCCACGATGAGAAGAAATACCACCTAGTCTCGTCAAACTTTACTTTTTCTTTTACTTTTGTTTCTTTTCTTTTTGAGAGTTTCGTGTTCTGCGTTAAGTTTTGTAACGCTGTGACACTGAGTCTGACCTTGAGTGCCCGTTCAACTTCAACCAGCCCACAACTCTGCATCGTCAGCCAACACCCAACCACGGGCTTCCCAAGATGTCACTTCAATGACTACTGAACTTCCAGCCAGTCAGCGACATCGGGAAACCCCATTTCAACACAGGAGATGCAAGTAGCACCGCCAGACTGATCTATACTGGTGTAACTAATATAATTTTAACATCATTGAGTAACGTAATGCGAGGGTTAATTAAGTCAAATAAGCCACGAAATGTGATTCTGTTCAAATTCCCTTTAAAATCCTAAATGATTCCCTTTGAGCTAAATTGACCTGTTTCCCTTACAACAGTGATCTTTGGGTTCTTCTTTACCTCTCTCACCAAGGCTCTTCTTGCTCAGTTTGGCCGGACAGCCAGCTCTGGGAAGGGTTCTGGTCATCCCAAACATCTTCCATTAAAGGTTTATGGAGGCCACTGTGCTCTTAAAAACCTGAAGTGCAGCAGAATTTTTTTTTTGTAACCCTGGCCAGATCTGTGCCTTACCACAATTATGTCTCTGAGCTCTTCAGGCAGTTCCTTTCCTAATCAAGTCCAATCAATATAATCAAACACAGCTGGACTCAAATGAAGGTGTAGAACCATCTCAAGGATGATCAGAAGAAATGAATAGCACCTGAGCTAAACATTTGAGTGTCACAGCAAAGGGTCTGAATACTAAGGAATATTCAGTGATATTTCAGTTTTTCTTTTTTAATAAATGTGCAAAGATGTCAACAATTCAGTTTTTTTCCTGTCAATATGGGGTGCTGTTGTGTACATTAAGGAAAAAATGAACAAATGATTTTAGGAAATGGCTGCAATATAACAAAAAGTGAAAAATTAAAGGGGGTCTGAATACTTTCCGTACCCACTGAATATAAACAGATATTTTAAATATTTAAAGAGCATGTTCAACATTATGAAACAAATACATAAAACCTTTCAAACAGTAGTAACTTTCAATGTAATTTAATCTGCATCAGAAAACTTTTGTCTGTTATTATTGTTTGTTTTACCTCTGTTTGGCCTCCTGCTGCCCCTGTTGGTCACTGGAAGGGTCCTAAAAGGGGACATGTAAAATTCATATGTATTATATATTTAGGGTTCCAAGCATTAAAATTCAAATTTTCTTCTTCTTTGCCTCCCTAAACAGGTCCGTTATTTCAGAAACTGTAAGTAAGAGATATAAACTATCAACAATAATATCATTTGCATTTTGGTTCATAACTCTGGAACTGAAAGGGTTAGCATATTTTTTTCCCCCTTATCATGGGGAATATATATCACACCACCATGTTCAGTTAAAAACAAATTTTTGTTATGCTTTTTGTAAGTTTATTTACACATAAG